>NC_056712.1:25956788-25969288 GCF_018831695.1 Puntigrus tetrazona | reverse complement strand
TCGTGGTAATTCTAATAAATCAGTAAATTTGCATAATATAACTAACAATTTCAGTTTCATTTAAATGTACATAAATGTTGTTTAGTATTTGTAGCTTTAGTTAACAATAAAAGCACTGGCCTAGGAGAAGCCTCATTTTATTATCATTACTATACTTAGTATTTATCACTCATTTTAATTTTTGTATTTCTATTTTAATTTTGTTAATTTTGTGTTTCAGTCAATGTTATTGCTTTTATTTCTGTTTTAGTTGTAGTAATTTTAGTACTTCAAATCAAACTAAATAAAATAAAAAAAATACACATAACTATTTTTTTTTTGTTTTTAAATATTCTGTTTACATTCAGTTTATTGTGATTAATTCTAATGTTTTATTTTAGTATTGTTATTTGATGTTATTTTAGTATCATTACTATACTGTCTTAGTATTTAACAATATTTTGCATTAGTTTTCATCTGAATATACTCTTAGTTTATCTTAGTGCTTATTCTGAAGACAGACGTGAACACCACCCTGTTCTACAGAAGACGTCTTACCTTCTGAGACTTGTGCAGCAGCTCCTTCTTCTCCTGTCTGAGGGAACTCAGCGCTTTATCCTTCTCTTTCTCCATGTCCTTCAGCTGCTTCTCTAGTTGCTGGACTCGTTCCTGCAGGACAAGATCGGTCAAGCGTTTTAAACAGAAGCCACGAGATTAGCGTGATCTTCGCTCCGGCTCTGCTGCTGTAACGTGCTCAGGGTCAGAGATCTGTCATCCGGAGCAGCTGAGTCAATGAGAGCCGACTACACCACTCACATTACACCCTGCCTGCCCTACACGCTGAGCACTACACGCTGAGCACTACACGCTGAGCACTACACGCTGAGCACTACACGCTGAGCACTACACTCTACACGCTGAGCACTACACTCTACACGCTGAGCACTACACGCTGAGCACTACACTCTACACGCTGAGCACTACACGCTGAGCACTACACACTGAGCACTACACACTGAGCACTACACGCTGAGCACTACACGCTGAGCACTACACGCTGAGCACTACACTCTACACGCTGAGCACTACACGCTGAGCACTACACGCTGAGCACTACACACTGAGCACTACACGCTGAGCACTACACTCTACACGCTGAGCACTACACGCTGGAGCACTACACTCTGAGCACACACGCTGGAGCACTACACGCTGAGCACTACACTCTACACGCTGAGCACTACACGCTGAGCACTACACTCTACACGCTGAGCACTACACGCTGAGCACTACACGCTGAGCACTACACACTGAGCACTACACGCTGAGCACTACACTCTACACGCTGAGCACTACACGCTGAGCACTACACACTGAGCACTACACGCTGGAGCACTACACACTGAGCACTACACGCTGAGCACTACACTCTACACGCTGAGCACTACACGCTGAGCACTACACGCTGAGCACTACACGCTGAGCACTACACACTGAGCACTACACGCTGAGCACTGAGCACTCTACACGCTGAGCACTACACGCTGAGCACTGCGCTGAGCACTACACTCTACACGCTGAGCACTACACTCTACACGCTGAGCACTACACGCTGAGCACTACACTCTCTGGCGCTGAGCACTACACGCTGAGCACTACGCTGAGCACTACACTCTGCACGCTGAGGAGCACTACACACTGAGCACTACACTCACACGCTGAGCACTACACACTGAGCACTACACACTGAGCACTACACGCTGAGCACTACACGCTGAGCACTACACGCTGAGCTGAGCACTACACGCTGAGCACTACACTCTACACACTGAGCACTACACTCTACACGCTGAGCACTACACGCTGAGCACTACACACTGAGCACTACACGCTGAGCACTACACTCTACACGCTGAGCACTACACACTGAGCACTACACTCTACACGCTGAGCACTACACTCTACACGCTGAGCACTACACGCTGAGCACTACACGCTGAGCACTACACTCACTCTACACGCTGAGCACTACACGCTGAGCACTACACTCTACACGCTGAGCACTACACGCTGAGCACTACACGCTGAGCACTACACGCTGAGCACTACACTCTACACGCTATATACTATAACACTATATACTACACACTAGACACTAATGAACTGAGTAAGGCCATGTTAGCCTGAATTCACACACTGGGTAACACACTGTATAACATTACTAGCTTTTAATGTGTGTGTCTAAATAAAACTAAATAATGCTCTATCCGTATATATATATATATATATATATATATATATATATATACATAAGTACTATATAGTAAATAAATACTATTTTAATCATATTCATTTATCATATTTAATAAAATATATATATACTTTTGTGCATACTTTATTTTCAGCTCTTGTAGGAGTGACCCGTCTCAGTGTGTCTGTCTCTGTGTGTTTTGTGGCCCCTGATGTAATTATCTGCTTTACTGCATCATGTGACTGTGTGTGTGTGTGTGTGTGTGTGTGTGTGTGTCAGCACGAGCAGTACGTCAGTCCTGCATACCATTCTGATGACATAACAGCCAATGAGAGGCCAGTGAGAGTGTCATACCGGCCTCTGGGAAAACAATGATGTAAGGTCGCTATGAAGACTCACTCAATCCCATTTAGCAGAAACTCAAAAACAAACAGACTTACGCTTTCACGACTGATTCGGACAGATGTGTGTACTTTAAGCAGAGCGGTGTTTACTAGCAAACAGACTTTTAAGCAAATAAGGGTGAAGTGCATTTGACAACTGATGAGTTTTTGCTCTCACCTGAGAAGCGTTGCTGGTGTGCTGGACTCTGGTGATCTCTCGCTCGATGACCGTCTCACTTTCTCCGTCCTCTCCTTCCCGCTCGTCTTCCACGCCGCTCTCCAGCTCCAGAATGTGGAACTCCATGTCCTCAAACGCTCTCACCGTGACCTCCAGCGAGTCCTTCTCCTGAAAACACATTATCACAGAAGGGACACTTTTTTCACCGTTCCTGAGAGTGCAAGCTGTCTGACCTGATGCTGTCATCTTAGAAAAATAAAACGTTTAATTAAAATACATTTGAAAGGCAGAGCTGAAATGAACTATTTTTATTATTAAAGATGTAAATGTATACACAGAGAGGTTTGGGTCCGGGAAGACTTTTTACATACAGTAAAAACGGTGAATTATTATAATGCAAAACAGCAGTTTTCTCTGTGAATATGTGTTAAAGTTCATTGATTTCTGTGAAGCGCTGCTGTATTTTCAGCATCATTGCTTCAGTCTTCAGAGCTTCTTTAAATGGGTTAATGTTTTTGCATTATATAATACTGCTATATAAATGAATAAACAGGATGCTTTAAATAAAGTGATGACAAAGACACTCATAAAGTCATACAATTTTTATTTCAGATAAAAGCTGCTCTTTTGAACTTTCTATTAATGGAAAAAACCCGAAAGCAAACCTATGTTTTCAACATAATAATAATAAAAGTTTTTTTGAACAGCAAATCAGAATATCCGCGTGATTTCTAAAAAATTTGTGTGACTGAGTAATGATGCTAAAAATATATAATTTTACAAACACACACACATAGATATATATGAGATATATATATATATCTCATCTCATCTGTCATTGGTGGATATGACAGGCCACTCAATGCATTAATTATATATATATTATGCATTAATTATATATATATTATGCATTTAATATATTACGCATTTAATATATAATGCATTTATTTTATATATATATATATATATAGTGGATTTTTTAGGTTTCTTTGATAAATATAAAATTCAGAAAAGCAGCATTTATCTCTCTTTTGTTGTCGTAAGGGGTTTAGGGTATTAAATCTGGCAACCGACCCAAAAATAAAAAAACAGGTCTAGGGTTCTTCTCTTTTTATTAAAGAAATGTTTTGCTCGTCTTCCTTCATTAACGATTTTACATTTTATATATATATATATATATATATATATATATATATATATATATATATATATATATACACACACATATATATATATATATATATATATATATATATATATATATATATATATATATATATATATATATATATATATATATATATATATATATATATATATATATATATATATATATATATATACACTAGTCTGAATATCTGAAAACAACCCTCCTCTCATCTGTGACTGGCCACTCAATGTTTCCTTAAAGTTCACCTGTTGCAGTCGAAGCAGCAGCTGCTCTCGCTGGTCTTCCGGCTGCGAGGGAATCTGCCTCTCCATCTCCTCACACCTCCTCCTCACCTCCTCCACCTTCACACGCTGCTCCTCCAGCTGAACTCGCTCCTGAACAACAGCCCATCTTCAGCTCAAACACTAATCACGCATCATTAGGGTGAAGAGATCAGACGCAGACCTTGTGTCTGCTGGCCAGGCGCTGGCTCCTGCGCTGTCTGTCCTTCTCCTGCAGCACCTGCAGCTGCTCCGTGTGTCTGCGCAGACGCTCCCGTTCGGCCTGCAGCTCCCCGCGCAGCAGCGCCACCTCCAGCTGCAGCTGCTCCACAAAACACACGGTTACGTTCACACTGCCGAATCCGCTAAGCGATCATTATTTTAACACAACAAGATGGATCATAGAAACTGCATGTTTATTTACGATTGTATGAAGCTAACATAACCATTGCAGGATCAAAATGTTAATATTATTTTAAAACATCAAGTGGGATCCTACAAAACGCATGTTATTTCTTACACGGTTGCCTATGAGGTTTACATAAACACTGCAGAATCTGCCAAATGTTCATTGTTGACTGCTAATGTTAACAAAACAAGACGGATCATACATAATGCATGTTATTGTTTATACAGTTGCACAACAGAAAAAACACACACAGCTCAATGACTTTTGCAACGTGAGAGCTAATATCTGCCAGACCGGAAATACAACGTGAACAAAGGGGAAAAGAGGTGTCCTTTTAAGAGAGAAACTCTGTTTAGAGGATTTAAACACATCTGGCAACCCAAGCATGAAAGTGTTTCTCCTCTTTTTTATTAAAGAAAATAAAAGAAAGAAATTTGAGTATAAAGTACCAGTCAAACGTTTTTGAACAGAAAGATTTTTTCTGTCTCTTCTGCTCTAAAAGCCTGCATCTATTTGATCCAAAGAGCATCAAAAGCAGTACAATTTAGAGATGTTTTTATTTTTTAAAATAAGTGTTGTTTTATATTTGAATACAATTCCAATTTAATACATTTAATAATTAATTCCTGAATTTTAGCATCATTACTCCAGTCACATGATCCTTCAGAAATCATTCTAATATTATGCTTTGCTGCTTGAAAAAAAATAATATAAAAAAAAATAAAAGTATATATATATATATATATATATATATATATATATATATATATATATTTATTTTTTTTTACTTTCTTTGATAAATATAAAATTCAAAAAAGTAGCATTTATCTTTTGTTGTCGTAAGTGGTTTAGGGTATTAAATCTGACAACCGACCCAAGAATAAAAAAAAAAAAACAGGTCTAGGCTTCTTCTCTTTTTATTAAAGAAATTTTGGATATAGGTCATTTTCTACTCGTCTTCCTTCATTAACTATTTTACATGTTAATATAATCACAGCTAGTGTTTACTCTTCATCTTTTTCACCATCAGTTTCCTTAAGGATACTCACCTCAATCTTTAGCTCCTCCCTCTGTTGGTCGAGCTCCGTGATTCGCTGCTGCAGCATCGACGGTGATGTCACCACGGCTCCGCCTCCCTGTCTGACTCGATGCTGTTTAATCACAGAGCGAGAGATGAGCGGGGTTGATCCGCCGGACCGGTTATGAGAAGAAAAGCTTGTATTTACCCGTTCGCTCTCTGTGCTGCTGCCCTCGGTGTCTGACTCCGCCCCCGAGGAGGCGGGGCTCTGCTCCACTCTCACGATCCACGGAGATCTCCAGACCGGATCCCATTGACTCTTCTGCGTCTCCATATTGTGTCTGGGCATGTCTGATTGCACAGGAGTGGAGACTGGTTAAGTGTGGAGGGATGGGACGCCTGCACATTACAGTAATTCAATCCGGCTCGAGGGAGGCAGCTAACATGGCTCAAATGACTGATGCTCAAGCTAACATGCTCTGAACACGGTAAAAGTGAAATCCTGTCTGCTAAACAGCGCATAACGTGTTCTAGAAGTTCTTAGATCAATGAGCAAAACATCCTAGGAAAGTAAAACGTGCCACAGAAATGCTTAACACTGGCATTTTAATCTAAATTATTACTAATAAAATATTCATAATATATTAAATAATAATTAGCTATCACTGTCTCGGTAAAAAAAAAAAAAGTATTTATTTAAAAATAAAAAGTAAAAAAATATAGTACATTTTAAAAGCAGACATACAAAACTGATTGTTATAAATACATACTTTAATCAAATAAATAAATACATTTTTATCAAAAATTGTAAGGCAAAACTAAAAATTACAATTAATTTACTGCTGGAGTTTAATAATAATAATTATTGCGTCAAAAGGCAGAAAATGTAGATAATTTAAAAGTATTTATTAACTATAAATATATAAAGATTTTCATGTTAAATCTTTATATATTTATAGTTAATAAATACTTTAAAATTGTTGACATTTTCTGCCTTTTTATCAAAAAAAAATAAATAAATATATATATATATATATATATATATATATATATATATATATATATATATATATATATATATATATATATATATATATATATACAATATATATATATTTAATTATTATAGTTTTAATTTTAAATATAAGCAGAAATAAAAAAAGATAAATAATAATAAAAATCTAATTTTAATCTAAATCTAAATTATTACAATGAACAGCTCCTTTACCGGTGAGGTTTAATAATAATAATCATTGTGTCAAGAGGCAAAAATGTCAATAATTTAAAAGCATTTATTAACTATAAATATATAAAAATGTAACATTAAAATTTTAAACATACACAGATATACAATAGTATTTTAAATAAAATAATGCATTTAATTATAGTGTAATTATGCTTAATGTATTACACTTAATTTAATATATACTATATACACACACACACACACACACACACATATATATATATATATATATATATATATATATATATATATTTATTTATTTAAACTGAATAAAATATATTAAAATATACATGTTTAGATTTTTCTTGGCTATAGAACACTTGAAAGTCAGCTATAAATAAGCAGCACTGGTCAATAGAGGTTAGACAGAAAGTGATAGAAAAGCGTTTTCGTTCTCTCTTCCTCAAAACAAAGCACAGTAAAGGGTGTGCAGATGAAAGCAGGTGAGTTGAGGTGTTTCTCCACAGCGTGACGCTGAGCGTGGGAACAGACTCTCCCAGCCTCTCCCCGGCCCTTATTAGGCCTCGCCGGCGCACAGATAAATATAAAACTCAGATACGACCAGCTCCAAACACAGTCTCTTCTAAAATGTCACAGAGCCGTTTCACATTTCCACAGAGAGAGATCAGAGTGTGTTCCTAGAATAACCACGGCCCCTCTGAACACACACACACACACACACACACACACACACACACACACACACACACACACACACACACACACACACACACACACACACACACACACACACACACACACACACACACACACACACACACACACACACACACACACAATAGCTTGTTTAAACAGGAATTTAGCGCGGCCTTCATGACAAAAGCAGGTCTTTTTGTGTGTGTATTTACTACATGTACCGTTGATCAAAACCAGAGCCGGCAGACTCTAACTAACAGCTAACAAACAAAACAACGTCTCTGAAAAGGAAAATATATATTTATGTGTGTGTGTATATATATACACATTAATATAACAATGTCTAAAAGAGGGATGAGATAAAAGCATAATATAAATTAAATCAATTAAATTATATTAAATAATATAAATCCAATCTGGCTAAAAGTTGTTTAAGAAAGCTGAAAAATATTAAATTATTTAATATAAAATTTGAAAGAAAGCCTCTTAGAAGCCGCAAAATTTATTAATTTTTTTTTTTATTGTAATTTACAAATTTACAAATATTACAAATGCCACAATTACATACTAGTTCACCGCGGCAGATTAATCGTTTAAAGTTCTTCTGTGTGCTCTTTGCTTTCTGCATTGTTTTCATTTTAGTTTTTAGTATAGTATTATGACACTATGAATATTTTACTTTTTTATTCAAAGAAGAAACCAATCCGATGTAAATTTCACATTTGAGGCTTAATGCTATAGAAAATAAAAAGGTTTTCAGTAAAAATGGTATGCGGTTGCTTCAGGCAATGGTATAAAATATCATTTAATAAATGGTGATGATCGTAATTAATAATCGCATTTACAAGAGAATATCAACAATTAGGATTTCTGTCATGATCATGCATAATATGAAATATGGCGGGATAATAAAAGACATACATAATAAAATAAATAATAAAATATTTTGTGCTCTTTGGCTAAAATAATGTATTAAATAAATAAAACATTAATTTAAATATAAACATATATAATAAAAATACACAATAATATAAAGTTATTATTTATTTATTCGTTTTTTGGCTTTAAAGGAAAGTGCCTTAGGAGACAGCATAAAACTAAATGAAAATAGTAAATAATTGAGTATAAATTAAAAAAAAAATTAAATTAAATAATTTAAAGTTTTATCCGCTTTATAGCTAAAAGACGGCTCTGTAGAAGTCACATAACGCTGCCTACATAGTCAGCTCACTAGGTGTTGGTGGAGATTAAGGCAGAAAACCCAACCTAACCTGCTGTTTATCTGAATGTCTGAAGTCCAGCAGGATAAAGATGCAGACGTGAAAGCTCACGAGACCCGCGGGAGAGCGGTCAGGAGAGAGAGCGTCTGATAAACATCCCTCCTGACGCTCACTAACCAGTGCTCATTCACACTCACTCACTAATCACTTCTCAGCTCACTACCAAACCCCGCTGCACCGACAACTTTCCCTTGGCGTTCCAAGACACTTTATATGTCTCAAGATTACGGGATCACCGCGGTACTCGATCAGCGTACACCACCATAGTGACATGTATATCCCCCGGTGTGGTTACCTCTGTGAATGCTGCTAATATGACCACGCTATCTCGAGGCGACGCTAAAAGAGCACGCCGTTACCATCCTTCATGATGAAAACGATGATCTAATTAAATAAAACTCACAAATACAAGCTTTCTATTTATTTTTCTATTTATTCTATATACAGAGGCTCAATTTATAAAGTGAAATATTAACACTATAAATATTTCTCCAGTGTTATTTGGAAAAAATTGAGCTTTTATTCATGTCTATTCAGAGATACATATTTTCTTTATTGAAATATACATTTTTATTTATTTTAATAAAACATTTATTTATTTATTCATTAGATTTAAAGTTATTTAAATTTAAAAGTGTATATATTTATCATCATGTATATATATATATATATATATATATATATATATATATATAAATAATAATCAAATAATTGTTTGAGAGAACTAATAATTTTTTTATTATTGTTTACAAAAGTAATGCTAATGCGACGTACAGTGTACAAATAAAGTGAACTCTTACGTTACATAATATTTCAGCTTTAA
Source organism: Puntigrus tetrazona (assembly GCF_018831695.1). Taxonomy (NCBI): domain Eukaryota; kingdom Metazoa; phylum Chordata; class Actinopteri; order Cypriniformes; family Cyprinidae; genus Puntigrus; species Puntigrus tetrazona. Next base: position 25,959,633 of record NC_056712.1, on the reverse strand, counting down.
GTTCACTAAAACGTGAAAGCCGTGGGAGCGCCGTGTATTAAATGACTTCTTTTGAAGGGAAATTCGACGTCTTTTTACTTCTCCTTCCACTTTAAACACAGCCCCTGTATCACGATGGTAAATCTTCCCTAAATGATGGTATCCTCATTACGTCTGACCAAACGTATCCCCAACAAGACACAACGCCGCCGTGGTAAATGAACGAAATACCAAACCGTGTGATCCTGTAAAGGCGTTTTTATAGCTGTAATATTTACTCCTCAACCATTTTCACTCAGAAATTGCTAGTAATTTTCACGAAGCAACAAGAGAAGGAATAGCGAGTAATTAAACGCCTCACCTGTGTGCAGCACGCCTCAAACGAAACACCTGAAACACGCTCGTTTAGCACGCCTCGTTATAATTACAGTACTCAACATTCTCCAGCTCTCCATAACATCCGCAGAGCATTTAAAAGGCGCCCATATATTTTCACGTACTGTATAAAGACCCAGTTTATGCAGTGAAATATTAATATTGTAAACATTTCACTATTTGAAAAATATTTAGAACAAAAAATATTTATTTAAAATAACAAAACATTTATTTATGACGAAATAATTTTTCATTAATATTAGCGCATTTTACTCTATTCACTACAGTACTGTATTACGCACTATTTATCTTATTCATTCACATATTATTTCATCTAAGCCCTTTTTTTACTTATTTTTCATATGTTTGTAAACCAATTTGTTTCATCAAATTAAATGCATTATTAATTGCTTTTATTTATTTTGATGATTTGTATGTTACTTATTTTAGTCAATTATTTAAATATTTTATTTTAATCAAATTACACGCATTATTTAAGTATTATTTTGCATTTGTGTAAAGTTACTGAAAACGTATATTAACCCTAGTTAATTTTAATATGTATTTATTATTTAAATTGTACTGTTATGTTTATACTAATACCTTATTTATTTTAATACATCCCAAAATTAATAAATATTTAAGATCTAATTTATTAATTATATATATATATATATATATATATATATATATATATATATATTATAATTAATAAATTAGTATTAATATATATTAATATATATATTAATATATATATATATAAACACCTTTTTTTCCTCTAAAGTGACTGACAGCTGATATAATGCTGGTTTATACACAGTTATGACATCAAATATGATTTATAATCATGTAGTAAACACTAATGTCACATAATGTTTACTGTAAATTAACTAAAACATCAATTAATAAAGCTGCTGGCAGATGAACTAGCACAGTAAACACACTTTAATTCGACTTTTAGCGTTGGTTTCGATGTAAACTAGTCTTACTAACCAGTACACCTGGTGGTTTATTTCCATATCTCCAAGTATTTTTATTTACTCAGTATTTCGCAAAATACCACGGTATTACCACGACATGTTATTTTAAGCCCGTGCCCGCAGCTCTCCTAAAACCGTATTTCACTAAAACCTCACACTTAATCCCGACTAAACCGCCTGTAGAGTTTAAACCCACCATCTTTAGTTGATTTCACTCAGACTTTAGGTTCTTTCCGCGGGGTTTTCGGAGCTGTCAATCATTCCTGTCAATCAATCACGCCTGTCAAAAATAAAAATCTCCGACTCTGATCTATTATTAAAGACTACTACATGATTCCCAGGGAAGCGTGCGGTTAATCGCGTCGGTTTCGCTCTTATCAGCGCGTCTGGTTTATCGATAAATTGAGATAAACGTACCGATCATACCTGTGTAGAACTTCCGCCTCAGATCCGCCAACGGTCCTGGAGTCTGAGGACGAGAGAGTAACGACAAAACGGCGATGGGTTTAAACTCGAGCGCGGGCTTCTCACGTGAAGCGATACGACTCGACGCGGCCGGCGGGATTTCCAACTTTCACTCAGTAGTGTGTGTGTGTGTGTGTGTGTGTGTGTGTGTGTGAGAGAGAGAGAGAGGGAGTGGGAGCGTGTGTTTGTGTCACACCGGCCGCGTCTCAAACTCCGTTGCGCCGCCTACTTGGACAGCGCGTGGGCGGCGCGCGGGAGTCAGCGTCGGGAGCACGTGACGCTCTAGTACGCTGTCTACATAGGGCGCCTCTCTGAGGTTTGAAACACAGCCAATGCTGAATGTGACCGTCAACAGGTGAAATGTCATAATAGTACATAACGTTACACAGGTTATCTAAATATAACATATACCACCCATCGTAGTTTTATATATATATATATATATATATATATATATATATATATATATATATATATATATATATATATATATATATATATATATATATATATATTATTATTATTATTATTTTTTTTTTCAGTTTTTGTATTTTGTTTATATACTTTTTCTAAACTAACAATAAAAAAACTAGTTTTCCTTTTTAACTGGCTGATATAAAACCGGCCGTTTCATTTCAGTCAACGTTTCAGGTAAAGCGTTTTTAGCTTTTAGTTTCAATTTTAGTTAACTACAATAACACACACAAGCACTTTGTATATATTGTATATTTCATAATATATTCTAAAAAAAAAAGGTAAGGTTTTTGGTGGAGGATGACATGAAAGCAAAGTAAAGAAACGAATGGTTTAATTTCATCAAATTAGTTTTAATAAATGCAAACCAGGTGTAAAAGTGTGACGGTTAAGTTCAGGTAGTCAACATGAACTCATTTTATTTTATTTGTGTGTAAATAATCAGGTTTGACCTCATATTGTGCGGCTTGCGAGCTGCAGTTTAGTTCACTTCTGAGGGCTCGACAGAGACAGTGCTGACTTTCACATCCAGTGCACTCGTAAACCTGCAGCAGTGAGCGTGCGTCCACTCA
>NC_056712.1:25909288-25951788 GCF_018831695.1 Puntigrus tetrazona | reverse complement strand
TGGTGTCCGGACGGCGGTTCTCCCTCGGTTAACGTGGTTTGAGCGTCTTTAACGTGGTTTACCGTGGTAAATGATGTCGTCACGTACCCTTGTAGTCGTGAGCGGGGTAAATGAAACAGTGTCCCGGCAGAGAGAAGATCTTCTTATGAACAGACTCGTACAGTCTGAGAGGACTACCTGAAAGAAGACAGGAGCTGAGCGTTACTGGGTCGCCATCATGAGGACATGTCAAGTACTACAAAAACAAATATACAAAAAAAAAAAAAATAAATAATATATATATATATATATATATATATATATATATATATATATATATATATATATATATTTTTATTATTTTTTTATATATATTTTTTCACAGCTTGTATTGTGATTATTTTCAGTATAAAGGCAGGTAAATATTGTCTTTCCTGACTGTGAGCTGTTATATGGGTGTATAGAGATGAAGACCTTGCTGGAAGTCGGTTCTTCCACAGCCGCGGATGAGCAGAGCGTCTCCGGTGAAGGCCATGCGCTCGTCTTCGGTCACGTAGGTCACGCATCCGTCCGTGTGTCCCGGCGTCTCTCGCACCGTCACGTACTGAAAGCACAGATCGGTCACAGCTCGACTTCCCCCGGCTGAAAAGAGCATCTGATAAACGTTCACTTCTATAGAGCTTTTCACGATATACAGACCTGAAGTGCTGTTATTGTTTACATGATATATGTGTGTGTGCTTGTGTGTCTCTGTGCATGAGTGTGTGTCTGTCTGTCTGTGTATCTGTGTGTGTGTGTGTGTATCTGTGTGTGTGTGTATCTGTGTGTGTGTGTATCTGTGTGTGTCTGTGTGTGTGTGTGTCTGTGTGTGTGTGTATCTGTGTGTGTAATCTGTGTGTGTGTGTGTGTATCTGTGTGTGTGTGTGTATCTGTGTGTGTGTGTGTGTGTCTGTGTGTGTGTGTGTGTATCTGTGTGTGTGTCTCTGTGTGTGTGTGTGTGTGTGTGTGTCTGTGTGTGTGTGTGTGTGTGTATCTGTGTGTGTGTGTGTGTGTGTGTGTGTGTGTGTGTGTGTGTGTGTGTGTGTGTGTGTCTGTGTGTGTATCTGTGTGTGTGTGTGTGTGTGTGTGTGTGTGTGTGTGTGTGTGTGTGTGTGTGTGTGTGTGTGTGTGTGTGTGTGTGTGTGTGTGTGTGTGTGTGTGTGTATCTGTGTGTGTCTGTGTGTGTGTGTGTGTGTGTGTGTGTATCTGTGGAGAGGTTGATACAGTACGAGTTTCCCGAAGTGAACTCTGTCTCCGTCTGAGAGCTGGATGTCTGCGGCGGCTCCGCTGTGTTTAGAGATAGCGCTCTTCAGACCAAACAGCTTCTTCTTGAGGAGGCCGGAGCCGGTGATGTGATCGGCGTGACAGTGAGTGTTCACTGCAGAGAAGCAGAGGTCATCACACACACACACACGTCACACAGCACCCGGGATGAACACACAGCTGTTGTTTAGACATTATCCAGTGTTTTACTAAAGATTATTTGCTGAAGACGTTCACTGTGCTTTTACAGGCTCTTCTTTAGCTGCATGCTTCAGTCTGAATGTGAATCATGAAGTCAGAAAATTCATGCATTTATAACGTTTCTTAAACACGGATCGAAGCCTGTCCTAAAACCCCAAACCAAAATGCGATCAGCAGAGTTGCCATGGTTACAAATGTAATATTGTTTGATGCTTTTTAACAACAGTTCAAAAAAGAATAGGTTTATGTTTTAAACACTTTATTTCCCATATTAGTGATCCCGAACACGGCACTGTGTTGAATCTCTGAGCAACAAGATGATGATTCGTTCCTGACTGAATCGACTCTTTAAACGATTCGGTTCAATCAGGATGACTCGCTCATTAACAGTGAGGTGCTGCCACCTGCTGGAGGTTTTAATTTCGCATTTACACTTTCTCTTAACTACTTCAATATTAGAAGTTATCAGCAAACATACATCAAAAGATTATTTATGCCACTGCATAAATAAACTCTCTTTAGATGCAGATTCTGTGTTTCTCGGCAGAGCAACATCCCCGATTGAATGTAAGAATTTGGATTAAAGAGATCAAGGCCAGCATGTCTTATAAAGAGAAGTCCCAGACAGCAGCACAGTCACACACTGATGAGGGATCTGCTTACAGGCCACTTTGAGCGTCAGGCCCAGTTCAGAGAGGAGCTTCAGGTCCCTGTCCACCGTCTCCAGCACCGGGTCGATCAGAACGGCGTCTCGGCTCTCGGCGTCGGCCAGCAGGTAGGTGTACGTGCTGCTCTCAGCCTCGAAGAGCTGCAGAAAGCACAGCATCGGTCAGAACCAGTCGGCTCCAGCATTCCTCTCATATCTGTCCATCGCCTCCATACCACAGGCAACGGGTTCACGGGCACGGGTTCAGCCATGTCCGGAGATACAAACATTAAACGCATGAATAAAATAAAATATAAATAAAAATATAAATAAAAAAATCTACTGATTGGATCCCCTGACATCACAAATAATTAAAAATGTAAGAAAAAAAGTAAAAAAATTACAATTATTATATATATATATATATATATATATATATATATATATATTAAACAAAAATTGTTTCATTTAGTCACCTATGATATCATAAAATAAGTAAATAAATAAGAAAATCAAAAATAAATTATATAAATTATATGTATTAATAAACATGAAATAAATAATAAATTGTGTTAAATCTAATTTGCTAACAAAATAAATAAATGGTTAATAAATTTAGTTTCAGTGACCTCTAAGATTACAATAATAATAAATAAATACATTTAATAAAATAAATAAATAAAAATATGTTCATTTAGCTGTAGTGACTGCTAATTTATTTAAACAAATTTTAAAATAAAATTAAATCTGCTAATGTGCTCAGTAAATATTAAGGAAGGATAATAAATCTTGTTAATTTGGCATACCACTAAATAAATAAAAGGTTCGTTTTAGCGAGCCTTGATATCACACACAAAGTCTAATAAATCCTGCTAATTTGTTTAGAGTTATGGTTCATAGTGTGTATGAATGCATGATTTCAGAGCAGTAACAAACACGCTGTGGCTCTAAAGGTTCTCAGGCGCTGCAAGAAAAGTTGAACTTTAACTTTCATGTGTCTGCATTGCTTTATAACGCCGCTGTCAGATCAAGTCTTATGTAAGCTGTAATGTCAGAAGAAGCGGCTGACCTGTCTGAAGAGCGGCGCGCGGGACTCCATCCGGCCGCTGTAGAGTCTCTCTGAGGCGGCTGCGCTGCTCGGCTCGATCCGCGGGGCTCTGGGGCTCCACGGGCGGCTCGCAACGAACACCGCGGGTCTCAGTCTGCGCACGAGAGCTGCACTCATCTTTCACTTCCGTCTCCTCGTCGAGCCGGTTCGGTCGGTCGGCCTGCTCTGATCTGTATCTGAACGGACTTCGCTCGTCACAATGTAGCAGTAAACGCGGGAGTCACGCCTCCTTCCGAGAACGCCGCGCTAGAACGCGCTGGAACGACGCATGCTTCACCGACTCGAGCATTAAAGTCGATTAATATATCGTGAGCATTCGGTAGAGACAGTTAGGCGGAAGAGAACAGCTCCTGGGGGCAATGTTTACGAAATTCGACCCCGTTAGGGAACTTTGACGCGTCTGCGCATGCGCAGTGCGCTCTCGAGTTCAACTATGATTTCAGGAGCGTTGAAGTTAAAGTTAGGTCGTCACCAAAACCTTCCTGCAGCGTTCTGAGAAAGTGACCCTTCAATGAACCTCAAAAATAGAAACATCTTTAATCTAAATAAATAAAACATTTAGAAAAATCCTTTTGACTTACATTGAAGTACATCAACGGTTTCCTGACCAGCATTCCCTCAAAATGTCTTCCTTTGTGTAAATGATGGCACGGATTATATATTCAGGTGGAATATCCCTAAAGAGTCATTAACTGATTCTCAAAGGATAACCAAAAAGGAACCATGTGCTAACGTTAGGATAACATTTCGTAGTCGGAAACCTGTAGCGTGTTAAATTATTTTCCACTCATTAAGATTTATAAATACAGCAACATCTTTGTCGAGGAACGTAAACAAATATATTGTGTGAGAATTAATGCTATTCACAGAACCGTGGGAGCTTGTTTCCAACACGAGCAATACATCAAAGCAATAAATATTGTAAAAAAAAATAAAAATTAATTAATAAAAATATTAATAAATATTGGTTTATTAATTTATTAATAAATATTGATTTATTTAATATTATTTGCATTTATCAGAATGGATTAAAAACGCAGAAATCCGCAATTCTGAGAAAAAAAGACTTAATTGTGAGATAAAAATCCTACATTTTATATTCCAAATATTTAGCCCAGTAAGCTTCAGCCCTGCAAGATACTGCAAACTCATCTAATTGTGACTTAAACACATAATTGCGAGACGTAACTGCGATGTAAAACTGAAAAGCAGGATATCATCGCAAAGCATGATTTAGGATAGATATAAATGCTGAATTTTGAATTAGTGTCCCATTACGAGACAGGACGGGACGCTCCCGGTGGGTCGCCTAGCAACAACAGCACGCGCTCATTAATATTCATGAGCATGTTACGCATTGGATGCGACGCTGACCGGTGACTGTGCAGCTGAACAAACCACATTCCTTCATCAAACACACCCTTCTCTGAGCGTACGTGACTCCAGTCACACCGGCCCAGTCGTCTTTTATTGCAGCCTTCGTCACACATGATATGCACTCGGTCACGACAGTAAAGCCTGCTACAATCGGTCTAACAGTAATGACTCGCGACGCTGCTGTCTTCAGAAGGGATTGTTCTGCGTGGCGGCCGTCGAGAAGGACTCTCCGTTTGCTTCCTGAAACAATTAAACGAGCGTTAGTGGACTTGTTATAGATGCATGCTGACATGATGCTGGGTTCGAGCCTGAATGTAGAGCTGTGCGCGACAAAAACTAATAATAAAGTCAACATATAAAAATATATATATATCAAATTTCATTTACGTTGATGTACAGATCCATCCAGTTTAGCAGAGAAGTGATTTTACTGTAAACACCGGGTTTATTGACCCGTCCACATCCTTCACCCCAACTGACCACACCGGCCAAACGCCAGTCACCCGCCTCGGTCCGGCACACCAGAGGACCCCCGCTGTCCCCCTGAGAGAGAGAGAGAGAGAGAGAGAGAGAGAGAGAGAGAGAGAGAGAGACAGAGAGAGAGAGAGAGAGAGAGAGAGAGAGAGAGAGAGAGAGAGAGAGAGAGAGAGAGAGAGAGAGAGAGAGAGAGAGAGAGAGAGACAGAGAGAGAGAGAGAGAGAGAGAGAGAGAGAGAGAGAGAGAGAGAGAGAGAGAGAGAGAGAGACAGAGAGAGACAGAGAGAGAGAGAGAGAGAGAGAGAGAGAGAGAGAGAGAGAGACAGAGAGAGAGAGAGAGAGAGAGAGAGAGAGAGAGAGAGAGAGAGAGAGAGAGAGAGAGAGAGAGAGAGAGAGAGAGAGAGAGAGAGAGAGAGAGAGAGAGAGAGAGAGAGAGAGAGAGAGAGAGAGAGAGAGAGAGAGAGAGAGAGAGAGAGAGAGAGAGAGAGAGAGAGAGAGAGAGAGAGAGAGAGAGAGAGAGAGAGAGAGAGAGAGAGAGAGAGAGAGAGAGAGAGAGAGAGAGAGAGAGAGAGAGAGAGAGAGAGAGAGAGAGAGAGAGAGAGAGAGAGAGAGAGAGAGAGAGAGAGAGAGAGAGAGAGAGAGAGAGAGAGAGAGAGAGAGAGAGAGAGACAGAGAGAGAGAGAGAGAGAGAGAGAGAGAGAGAGAGAGAGAGAGAGAGAGAGAGAGAGAGAGAGAGAGAGAGAGAGAGAGAGAGAGAGAGAGAGAGAGAGAGAGAGAGAGAGAGAGAGAGAGAGAGAGAGAGAGAGAGAGAGAGAGAGAGAGAGAGAGAGAGAGAGAGAGAGAGAGAGAGAGAGAGAGAGAGAGAGAGAGAGAGAGAGAGAGAGAGAGAGAGAGAGAGAGAGAGAGAGAGAGAGAGAGAGAGAGAGAGAGAGAGAGAGAGAGAGAGAGAGAGAGAGAGAGAGAGAGAGAGAGAGAGAGAGAGAGAGAGAGAGAGAGAGAGAGAGAGAGAGAGAGAGAGAGAGAGAGAGAGAGAGAGAGAGAGAGAGAGAGAGAGAGAGAGAGAGAGAGAGAGAGAGAGAGAGAGAGAGAGAGAGAGAGAGACAGAGAGAGAGAGAGAGAGAGAGAGAGAGACAGAGACAGAGAGAGAGAGAGAGAGAGAGAGAGAGAGAGAGAGAGAGAGACAGAGAGAGAGAGAGAGAGAGAGAGAGAGAGACAGAGAGAGAGACAGAGACAGAGAGAGAGACAGAGAGAGAGAGAGAGAGAGAGAGAGAGAGAGAGAGAGAGAGAGAGAGAGAGCAGAGAGAGAGAGAGAGAGAGAGAGAGAGAGAGAGAGAGAGAGAGAGAGAGAGAGAGAGAGAGACAGAGAGAGAGAGAGACAGAGAGAGAGAGACAGAGACAGAGAGAGAGAGAGAGAGACAGAGAGAGACAGAGAGAGAGAGAGAGAGAGAGAGAGAGAGAGAGAGAGAGAGAGAGAGAGACAGAGAGAGAGACAGAGAGAGAGAGACAGAGACAGAGAGAGAGAGAGAGAGAGAGAGAGAGAGAGAGACAGAGAGAGAGAGAGAGACAGAGAGAGAGAGAGAGAGAGAGAGAGAGAGAGAGAGAGAGAGAGAGAGAGAGAGAGAGAGAGAGAGAGAGAGAGAGAGAGAGAGAGAGAGAGAGAGAGACACAGACAGAGAGAGAGAGAGAGAGACAGAGAGAGAGAGAGAGAGAGAGAGAGACAGAGAGAGAGACACAGAGAGAGAGAGAGAGAGAGAGAGAGAGACAGACTGTGAGAGTGAATCTCAGAAAGCTGTTACAGGACTGAAAACCCAATGGACAGTGAACAACTAAACACTAAACAGCTTTTTTAACTTAGTAAATAATGACAGAAGGACCATTTTCATTCATTAATGCATGTGGATACCTGACAGGAGTCCACTCCTCCCTCCATAACTCCGACGCAAAGCATTCTGGGAGTGAGCTGCGAGCCGTACACGTAGGGTAGTGAGCAGGCGGTCTGATCGATGATCCGCACCGAAGCCTGTCTCAGGTGAGACGACACGGAGCCTGCGAGAGACCCGGAGCGTGTGAGCGGAGCCGAGGACTTCAGGACGCAGAGAAACGCACACACAAACACACACACCTCCTTCACACACACACACAACCCCAACACACACACACACCACACACAACGAGCCCGCAGGGAAAGACTCCCTCAGACGGGGCAAACACACCGGCCTCACGCCGTCTACAACACACACACACCACACACACACACACACACACACACACACACACACACACACACACACACACACACACACACACACACACACACACACACACACACACACACACACACACACACACACACACACACACACACACACACACACACACACACACACACACACACACACACACACACACACACACACACACACACACACACACACACACACACACACACACACACACACACACACACACACACACACACACACACACACACACACACACACACACACACACACACACACACACACACACACACACACACACACACACACACACACACACACACACACACACACACACACACACACACACACACACACACACACACACACACACACACACACACACACACCACACACATACCACACACACACACACAGTGAGTCTGAACAACTTTAAAGATGATTTTATCAATATTTAGATTTTTTTCCTCCCTCAAATATTCAGATAGCTGTGTCTCAGATAAATTTTCCTAACAAACCATTTTTATTCAGCTTTGGGATGATGTATACATCTCAATTTCAAAAAAGTGACCCTTACGACTGAATTCTTGATGTGTAACAAGAACGAATGTTATCCATCAAGAATTCAAAACACCTCTATTCTTTCGTTTTAATTGTTTATTTAAAAAATATTGTTTAGGACAGCATAGAAGGGCTGTCCATACACATTTATTCCACTGCTTTCCTTTTTTATTTTCTGTGTAAGCATGAGCTGGACGGTCGTGTTCGACCACTGAACTCACGTCTTGTGTCTTCTGAAGCGTCCAAAACTAAAAATTTATATTTTCATGTATTCTAATGAATAGTTCACCCCTAAAATAAAATGTGCCCAAAATGCCCTCACGCTCAGACCGTCTGAGATTGAGTTTGTTTCTTCATCGGATCTGGAGAAATGCGTCTCTGCAATGGAAGTGAATGGGTGCCGTCGAAATGAGAGTCTGATAAAAACATCACAGCGCTCCGGTCCACCAGTGAACATCTGGAGAAGACAAAAGATCAAACCAATCCAGCCTTAAGATGATTTTAACTCTTCCTCTGGTGAAGGTGTGTTCTGGTCTGAATCAGGAGAGAAATCTGCGCAGATCAAGCAAATATGCGTCTTGATTTTGATGTTTGTTATTATGGATTATGGATCATATTTCGGTTAAAACGTCTTAATGATGGATTAGTTTGATCTTCTGTCTTCTCCAGATGTTTACTGATGGACTGTGGCTTATTCTGAAGCTTTTATCAGACTCTCATTCTGACGGCACCCATTCACATCCATCGCATTCTCCAGATCCCTCGAAGCGTTTCACTGAACTCGCCTCCCATCTCTATCTCCGTCTTGGTGCGCAGCATGCACAGGTCGTAGTCGTTGTTGTCGAGCGAGAATCGCGGATGCGTGTTTATCTGCAGCGTTTGGTAGCGCTTTCCCTGAGACGGATCCGAGACGCTCACGGTGTCGACCACCACGATCCAGTCCGACTCCTGCTTCATGTCGTATCTGTGAAACGAGACGAGCGCAGACATGAGTGTCGTGAGGCGGGCCTGGTCTCGGCGTCTGTCTCACACTCACTGTATGAAGCAGTGGGCGGCGGTGATGACCCAGCGAGGGCTGACCACGGCTCCTCCACACACGTGTTTGCCCCGATACTGTAAACTGGTCTGCCAACCCCACTGACCCTTCACAGCCTCCGTACCGCCGACGATACGAGAGCCTCGAGACCCAGCGGAGCAATCTGGGAGACAAAGAGAGGAATCTGGGAGACAATTCCTATGGTGAATATATCAAAACTTCATTTCTGATTAGTAATATGCATTGCTAAGAACTTCATTTGGACAACTTTGAAGGCAATATTTGTTTTTTTTTGCTCCCAATAAACCTTACATCAATGGAAAGCTCATTTATTCAGCTTGTTCCAAGGAGGTACACATTTCAGGGGAAAAAAACTCAATGAAGTACATTTTGCATGAAACAAAGGTGTTTACTTATTTTAAGAAAAATGCACTTTTTGTTATTCCCATAAACAAGACTAAAAATCTTATGTCATTTTGATTATCTAGTAAAAGAATCTTAATCCAAGAAATTTTTTGGATTTTGACTGGAAACAAATACTAAGATGAGCCTTTTTCTAAATAAAAAAAAAAATCTAAATTAAATTAAAATTCTAAAACAAGAAAGTACAATTAAATAGTGCTATAAAACGATTAATCACGATTAACTGCATCCAAAATAAAAGTTTTTGTTTGCATAATTTGCGTATTTACACTTTACACTTTATTTTATTTTTAATTTTTTATATTTTGTACACTTCTTTCTATATATATATATTTTTTTTATATTTTATATTTATATATATATATATAAATATATATATATATATATATATATTTTTTATATTCGACGCTGGACGGTGGTAAAAAACATTTCACTGCATGTCGTACCATGTATGCATGTGTATGTGACAAATAAAATTTGAATTTGAATTTATTTATCAGTTTGTAGCAGTAAGTAAAATATGGAGTGTGTTGTATTACAAATTTATAAAAGGTTAAACACAGACTCCAATATAACAGTATATGCTGAATGTGTATTGTGATTTACATTCTAAGAGCAGGAAGCCCAAGCCCCGAGACAGTTATCTTTTGTCTTTCAGTTCTTGAACATCTGGTAGGTGTCCTAAATCAAGTGTGAATGCTAATCCTAAGGTACAACTGTGCCTTTTGTTTCACCTATGCATTTGAATGACACCTGGATGCTAAATAGATCAAGGATCGGGAAAGTTCCTGCTCTGGGCTAAGTTCCTGATCGCATTTGCATACTTTTGTTTTACTGGTCTCCACCTCTGTGTACCCCTCCCCTTTGAAACATATATACTTCAACCTAACATGTTTCAGTTAGATTTGTTTCTTGGAGATTTCTTGAAGATCTTCTTGGAGATTGCTTGACGATTTTCTTAAAGATTTCTTGAAGACTTCTTGCAGATGACTACAGCAACGAAATAAAAAACGATCTCCTGCTTTACCAAGAATCTCCTGGTCTCTTCTTAAAAAGAAGCTAAAAAAAGTTTCCAACAAGTGCCTCAAGGCTCGGTACTGGGGCCGTTCATTTTCACACTTTACACGTTACCTCTGATATGTAACGTGATAAACATCTCGATAAACTTCAGCTGGAACAAAACTAGAGTCCTTACTAGAACGAGGAAGTATGATCATATTAGCCCGGTTCTGTCAAACATCGGACTGTTTGCTAACATGAGCTAACAGTGAATAACGCCTGGTGTAGAGCGTGGCTGCCGTACCCGAGGGGATGCTGACGGTGTCGTTCGAGGGGTATTTGACGGAGTAGAAGGGCGCTGGAGTGATGGTGCAGTTCTGAGAGCCGCCAGCAGGAGGATCAACGTCTCGCTCTTTGTTCGGGAAACACACGAACTTCACTGAAGGAGAAAAGCAGGGAGTCATCCGTCCGTTTCCGCTGGAGTACGAGCGCACCGGATGTTACCTGTGACGGCGATGCAGAGGATGAGGATGAGGAAGGTGGGGATGAGGGTCGTGATCAACGCCAGACGAGACGGACATGAAGAACAGAGTCTGAGCCCCGAGACATCTGAGGAGAAAACAAGAGGATTAAAACAGGAATAATCTATCTGTCTGAACATTATCTACCTCTCTATCTATCTAAACATTCTCTTTCTCTCTGTCTATCTATCTATCCAAATAGTATTTATCTATCTACCTCTCTATCTATCTATTATTTATCTACCTCTCTGTTTATCTGAATATTATCTCTCTTCCTCTCTATCTATCTGAACATTAGCTATCTACCTCTTTATTTATCTATCTGAACATTATCTATCTTCCTCTCTATCTATTTGAACATTATCTACCTCTTTATTTATCTATCTGAACATTATCTATCTTCCTCTCTATCTATCTGAACATTATTTATCTACCTCTCTGTTTATCTGAACATTATCTAACTATCTATCTATCTATCTGAATTTTATCTATCTTCCTCTCTATCTATCTGAAGATTATCTACCTCTTTATTTATCTATCTGAACATTATCTATCTGAACATTATCTATCTTCCTCTCTATCTATTTGAACATTATCTAACTCTCTATCTATCTGAACATTATCTACATCTTTATTTATCTATCTGAACATTATCTATCTATCTGAACATTATTTATCTACCTCTCTATTTATCTGAACATTATCTATCTATCTGAATTTTATCTATCTTCCTCTATATCTATCTGAACATTATCTACCTCTCTGTCTATCTGAATATTATCTACCTCTTTATCTATCTATCTGAACATTATCTATCTACCTCTCTGTTTATCTGAACATTATCTATCTTCCTCTATATCTATCTAAACATTATCTATCTTCCTCTTTATCTATCTGAACATTATCTCCATCTCTATCTACCTGAACATCATCTATCTACCTCTTTATTTATCTATCTATCTATCTATCTGTCTGTCTTTCTCTCCGTCTCTCTCCTCACCCGTCTCCTCCGTGGAAAGGTTTTTAGACTCCTGTACGCCGATCTCTTCTTCTCTGGCTGTAGTTTTAGCCTCAGTAGCAGGTGAGTCTCTCTCAGGAGGGTTGATCAGATGAGGCATGAGCACAGACAGAGAATACGGGGCCAGTTCAGAGACGCCCAGCAGCTGCACACAGCCAGCAGGGACCAGCGTCACAGGAAACGGCACAGAGCCACTTCCTGTTCCGCACAGAGCCTGAGGAGCGAGGCTCTTCGATGCAGATCCAGGAATCAGCGTGAGCGGCGAGTCCTTCATCACCGGAGCCGTGAGCAGAGGAAGAGCCGTGTTTAAGAGAGCCGGACAGGTGCATGATGGGAAGGTCTGAAGGGGCTCTCTGCTGTCCTTTGCCGGGCTGATGCTATAGAAACCCTAAACGAAAGGTCAAAGGTCAGTTATCACCAAGCCTGAACAGACTCTATAGACTATCAGAAACTGAAACATTGCACGGGGAGATCGGTTTTGGATGATGATCACATGATTTATTTAGTTTAGTTTTACAGATTTATTCTGCCTCTGATAAGCAGCCAATTTAGTTAACAAGACATTAAAAACAAAAATAAAGGAAAAGGATACAATTACATTTCCAAGATTAAATAAAAAATGTAATTGAATTCGGTAAGCTACAAAATATGCTACATGCAACAAAGTAAAAGAAAAACAAAAAAAAGAAGGTGCAATTAAATAGTGCTATAAAACGATTAATCACAATTAACTGCATCCAAAATAAAAGTTTTTGTTTGCATAATTTGTGTATTTATCTGACCGCCATCAGTTTGTAGCAGTAAGTAAAATATGGAGTACCTCAAGGCTCGGTACTGGGGCCGTTCATTTTCACACTTTACACGTTACCTCTGATATGTAACGTGATAAACATCTTGATAAACTAGGAAGTATGATCACATTAGCCCGGTTCTGTCAACACTGCACTGGCTCCCTATCAAACATCGGATAGATTTTAAAATCTTATTAATTACCTATAAAGCCCTGAATGGTTTATCTCCTCAATACTTGAGCGAGCTCTTATCACATTATAGTCCTGCACGTCCGCTGCGTTCTCAAAACTCTGGCTGTTTGATAATACCTAGAATATCAAAATCAACTGCGGGCGGCAGATCCTTTTCCTATCTAGCACCTAAACTCTGGAACAATCTCCCTAACTCTGTTCAGGAGGCAGACACACTCTGCCAGTTAAAATCTAGACTAAAGACACATCTTTTTAACCTAGCCTATACATAACACACCAACACACTTTTATCATTTAAATCCATTAAAGGATTGCTAGGCTGGATTAATTATATCAGCTGGAACCGGGAACACTACTCCTAAAATACGATGCACTTGTCATTGACACAGCTGTGTTTAACAATGAACAGGAAGTTAAGTGCTGGGCGTCCGGTCAGAGGAGAACTGACCCCAACTGAGTCTGGTTTCTCCCAAGGTTTTTTTTCTTCATTCTGTATGGATGGGGTTTTGGTTCCTCTGTCTTCTTTGTTGGGGACACTTAACTTCTAGTGATTATCGTTGAATTGATTCCAGAGACCGTCTCTGCATTTAATAACAAACTGTTCACTCTCGTCATTATTGTATTCTTCTGCTTTATCCTGTTCAGTGCTTTGATGCAACCTGTTTTGTTAAAAGCGCTATATAAATAAAAATGATTGATTGATTGATTTGACAGCGCTATGTATAAATAAATAAAATAACCAAACACTACCTCAAAAATAGTGATTGTTTACAGTTTCCCCCCATCTGCCATTGGTCAGTTATACAGATAGTCCCGCCCCGAACGTATGCCATTGTTTGCGACCCTTTTCACAGATACATTACTACCGTTATTATCATTTAACAATGTTAGGATTTGTTCTTTTGATATCAGATACACAAAACCAAACAGCTGACGGTACCCATTGACTTCCACAGCTGTGTTTTTCTCTACTATGGACGGCTTGGTAACTGTATATTCTTCCAAATAGTTTCTATTGTGTTCAATGGAAGACTGGTCTGGATCAGCCTGAGGGTGAGCAAACGGTAACAGAATTGTCATGTTCTGTCCCTTTAAGCGAGATGCTCTACAAAGCGCACGTGCTGCAGTTTCTTTTCAGACTCGCAGCTTCTTTTTGATGAATCGTTACAGAGATCAAGAGGCTATTGTCCTCACCTGGGCGTGAGCCATCGTCGTGTCAGCTCGTGCCTTCAAAGACACCAGGCCATTCTTCTCTTCCTCCTCCAACAACAGAAGACGCTTGAATCCCGAAAGCACAAAACCCGATATAAGCATCAAGAGAAGTCGAGCCGAGGTGCCGCGAGCTGAATATTCCATTCGTTCGATCCGCTGCGACGCTCGGCCGGCTTCGTCGTGCTTCACCTCGTCAGCGTCACACATTCAGTGCATTCAGTGTGAGTTTATGAAGAGCGTTCCGGCTGTAACAGATAGGCTGATGAAAAATGCATGCTGATTATTGTTAGACAGGGTCAGAGTTGAGCGACTGAGAGAAAGATACGCCGCGGCCGACGGGTCACAAAACAACCAGTGACTCAGCATGAAGGTTAATGACCGCCGCTGGTCAGAAATCACCAGCACTTCATTACATGAAGCCTTTCACGCATTCGATAAAACGCGACACATTCGACTTGAGCTCTCGTGGAAAATACGTGCATGTGCGTTTGAGCCGTGAATCCTGTTTCACCTCAGGAGGGTTTTACCGGCGATCGCGTTACAGCATCCACCCGCGAGGTGCTGGGAGTCACCGGGAGACCTGCAATCAGTAATGGGAGCGGTTAGATCCGAAACAAGATTAAAGCAACTCAGTTAAGACGTCAGATTACACTAACGGATGGGAAACCGGAGATTCAAAGCCCTCGGGTCACAGCGGTCATTATCAGGGTTAACTCGCATTAAAAGCATTGAAAAATTTAACGAGAGTTAACATAGCAACACATAAAAGTCATCTTTTAGCTAGCTGACGCAATGACACAAATAATAAACTGAAACTGCAATGAAATCATTTAAAAAGTAAAATACAAAACATTCATAAAAAAATTTAAGGTAACGCTTTAGAACAGGCAACGCTTTTTCCCTCAATAAATTATTAATGTGCTGCTTATTAATAGTTAGAGCAGTAGTTGTTAAGATGTAGAATAAGGTGCTTAATTAGCACTAATAAATGGCTATTATTCTAGAAATATTGCATGCATGTATGCAACTAATAGGTAATAGGTATGCAATTGTAAAAAATATAGTGTTACCAATTAGAATAGTGCCTTAATATGATTATAACAGTTTAATATTAATATTTTAATAATATTAATTATTATAATAATTTTAATATTTGAAATAATACTGTAATGTATCAGCATTATTTAGTATCATTGAGACCTGAAACTGAAGCTAATTATTTTATAAATTATATAAAATGTGTATATATATATATATATATATATATATATCAACATTTCATGCAGTTGCTATGGCAACATAGTTTAACTTGGTGTACGAAAATAAGAATTTTTTTAAAACTATATATACACAGATAAAAAAAAAAACACACAACAAAGTTCTTAAAACTTTCACTAAATATTTTTATTTTTTAAAGAGAATTCAAATATGAATGTAAACAAAACCTGGTCCGAAAGGTAAGGTGCCGTCTAAGATCTTTATTTTCCCCCAAAATGAACCTACACTTAATCCCTTAATAAATGAGCCCTTTAAAAGACAACACGTCTATAACTGGAAGGTTTTTAAATATTTAATCGTTATCGAGTCCTGTTGTATCTCAGTCAACTCAACACTGTACAGTTACATCACGTTATTTACAGCACGGGCTTCTTCACGACGTCACGCTACAGGCCGCGCTTTCTTACAGAAGCAAGATGCGTTTGATCTTCATTTCCTCCGCGTTCGGAGAGCATCGGTATATCTTACATCAGCACTAGAGATCCCACTGAATTATTCAGTCCAAAGCGTGTTTAAATATTCAAAGATGATTCAATTTGCCGGAGCTTAAAGTCAAACTGATTATCTCAGCATCATCTGAAATCCTCCGACGAGAGCTTCACGGTGAACTCTAACTTTTACGACGGGGAGATGACCGACCTGCTCTGGGGATAAAAACATCATTTAAAGGCATAGCTCATTCATAAATCATACTCCCGCCCATCATTTAGTCGCCCTCGTGTCGTCTTCTGAGACGTTTGGGAGAACGTTTGAGCTTCTGAGACGAACGGTGATTTATACAAACTCCCGAAAGAACTAAAATTATACCGCAACTGTCTCATAATAAAAAATGAAACTGCGAGACAATCTCAGAATTGCAAGACAAGACAGAACTGCAAGATACGTGATAAAAAAAATAAGACAAAAGCAGAATTACGAGATATAAACCAGTGATATATTGTGACAATTAAAGTCAGAATTGTTTGGTGAAGACAAGCTCATATTCAACCCAGCTTCTGTTTGTAAAAAATCTAGGAAAGTCTTTAAATTTATGATCGCTTGAAACCAAAGTGCATAAAGAAACACAGGTTTGAAGACGAGGGCGGCTGTTGATTTCTGGACGCGCTACTCCTTTAAGAACACGTTACCGTCACAGTCCTGTAACACAGACAAAGCCGTGTCGTCAGCAGTGCAGGATTTTGATGAAGGCCTTGCGGAACTCGATGTTGAAGGTGGTGTAGATGACGGGGTTGACGGCGCTGTTGAGGTAACCCAGCCAGGTGACGGCGCTGTAGAGCGACGGGGAGATGCAGCAGCTGCCGCAGTGAGCCTTCAAGACGTGCGTGAGGAAGAAGGGAAGCCAGCAGATGATGAAGACGCCTGCCGAGAACACAGAGCGCAGGACACCGCGTCAACAAGACCTTCTTCGTCTGCGTTCGGAGCAGGTCTCACATCGTTTTTGGGTTCTTGGGACAACACGGTTTAGTTATTAACCCTCCAGTTAAAGAAAAGTCTATTCCATACTATATACTTTTAAAAAGCGGCTGAAGGTATATTATTATTAATCATAAATGAAATCAGCACGAGAAACACAGGATTGCAAGACATGCATTAAAATAATAACAACTCGGAAGAGCGGGAATCAGAATTGCGAGGTAAAAAAAAAAAAAAGATAAGATAAGAATGTTAATAATAATAATAATAAAATAATAATGGCTAGACTAACGGAACCGCCAGATATAAATCTGATTTGTGAAACACATTAAAATTAAAATTGCAAAAAAAAAAATAAAATCAGAATTGAGAAATAATAAAAGAATTACGATAATTAATTTTTTTTTATCATTTTCTAATTATCTGAATTTAAAAATGTTAAAACAATTAAAAGTAACACACGGAATTAAAAAATACATTTTGATGCAGAAAAACGGTATTATTTTCTACTATTTCTAAAATGCTCTAATAATTGTTTGCACCTTCGAAATACCTTCGAGAAGAAAAGGAAAAGGTGCCTGTGAATAATAATGCGTCTGAAGTCTAATTTCGCTTCTCAAATATGAATATTAAATGCGTACGTGACGAAGCGCTGTTGAAGAAATCCTGAACATCAGCACTCTTTGAACGCTGCTCGTCCAATCAGATTAGAGGACCGGAGCGAGCTGCTGAATAATTAATATTCATCATGTCACACGTGCTGCTGTTTAAATATCAAGAAAGGATAGAGACGTAAAACGATGTTGTAAAGCTGCTCTCGTGTTCAGCAACTCCAGGTGAACTCGACAAAAAAAAAAACCTTTTAATGAGAATGTCCTGAAATATGAAAGCGGAATAAATTCGGTAAAATAAATATGAGATCGGATAAAACATCAACACTGGATGGAAGACCACAGGATCAACGGGATTTGGAATCGTTGCCATGGCAACATGATAATTAAAAATCTAAAATAATAAATATACAACAAAATAAACAGGAAGCAAATCTCTGAACTGAAACTAAAAATTAAATCAATTGAGCCTGAAGACGTGACCTAAAAAGCAAGCACACACACACACAACACACACACACACACACACACACACACACACACATATAAGATAATAAATAAAGACTAGTTTGTTTTAAACTTGGCCCAAATCTGTCAGCTCTCATTAGAATTATTCAAATTCTGTCCAAAAACGTCTAACTTCAAAGACGTATATCAACTGTACTCAAAAGTCACCGTAACAAACATTAAGGGAACAAGTGAGATCTTATACATATTATAGATTTTATAGTTCTTTTGAATTTTTATTCAAATAAAAGAAAAATAGATTTCATTCAAAAACTATTTTGTTGTGGATTTTGTTATTTTTGTACCTTTTTAAATATACTATTAATATATTTTGATCATAAATATGAATAAATAGTATAAAACATAAAAATGAATATATATATATATATATATATATATATATATATATATATATATATATATATATATATATATATATATATGTTGTGTAATGATTTGCTTTTGTGAAGCTGCTTTGGAACAGTAAACAGATACATTGTAAAAAGCGCTATACAAATAAACTTGAATTGAATTGAATTGAATATATATTAGCAACACACTGATTTAAACATTTTGAAGTAGAAAGACTCAATGGTATTCCTTCTGTGTCAGAATAAAAAACTAACAAAAATTTGAATTCAGAAAATAAAAGTTAGAGCCGCGAGACATAAACTAAAAACTACTAGTAAGAAGATCTAGTGTTTATATCTTATAATCCTATTTTTCCCCTCCGAATTGTGAGATATTAATGATCTCAGAATAATTAGAATTAGTTTAGTAATTTTGTTGTGTGTTTTAGCAACTAACTGAAGGAAGTTAAAATATTTTATAAATTTTTTTTACACAAAATGTTTGTGGGTTTATTTTAACGATAACCGTGATTCTCGTTCACCTAAAACGATCGCCAGCATCTGCGTGGCCTTCCTCTCTTTCTGCTGCGACAGTCTTCCTCTCGCTCTCTCCTTCGCCGCCGCTCCTTTCTCTCGCTCTGTGTTTCTGTCGCTCCATCCGTGGCGTGTGTGTGTGTTCTCCTGCGCCGTGGCCCTGCGAGGGCCGGGGCCCGAGAGCGCTGGACTGGGAGCCACTGACACTGACAGAGAGATTTTCGGCCGTCCAGACGCCTGCTGCTGCTGATCTCTGCCTGGACTCAGAAAACACACGGGCTCCACGTCCAGAGAGTGAACCACAGCCTCCTTCACCAGAGTCTGTCACAGAGAACACACTGATTCACTCACACTGATTCACTCACACACTGATTCACCCCCAAACACACAAATTCACTCACACATACACACACTGATTCACTCAGAAACACACAGATTTACTCACACACACTGATTCACTCCCTTACACACACACTGATTCACTCACACACACTGATTAATAGACACACACACACACACTGATTCACTCTCTCACACACACTGATTTACTCACACACACTGATTCACACACACTGATTCACTCAAACACACTGATTCATAGATACACATACACACACACTAATTCACACACACAACGATTCACTCACAAACACACACTGATTGACTCACACACTGATTCATAGACACACACTGATTCACTTACACACACACACACTGATTCACTTACACACACTGATTCACTCACACACACTGATTAATAGACACACACACACACACACACACTGATTCACTCTCTCACACACACTGATTCACACACACTGATTCACTCAAACACACTGATTCATAGATACACATACACACACACTAATTCACACACACCGATTCTCACACACACACACACACACTGATTGACTCACACACTGATTCATAGACACACACTGATTCACTTACACACACACTGATTCACTCACACACACACACACACTGATTCACTCACACACACTGATTCATAGACACACACACACTGATTCATCCACACACACACTGATTCATTTACACACACACACACTGATTCACTCACACAGATTCACTCGCACCCACTGATTCACACACACACACTGATTCACTCACACAGATTCACTCGCACCCACTGATTCACACACACACACACAGAAGATGAGAAGGACTGCAGTGTTTCACCACTTTCTTGCGCTGTGGAGCAGCTGGAGGAGGCTTCACTATTAAAGTGCACAACTTCACATCTTCAGGATGAGTGCATTTATTCTGAAAAACAAAAAAAAGAGAGGAACTAGCAAAAGCATGAAAGAAAATGCATTCGATTCATAAACTATTCATAATTATATCATACACTTACACTTATACACTTAATTATAGATTTTCTTCAAGCTGGTTTAAATTAATTGTGAAAAGTTTAATTCAACAGTTCTTTCGACAGATGCAAAATAATGTCCTAACAAAATTATACCACTAATAATAATAATAATAATAAATAATCAATTTTATTATATATCATAATAAATAAATTCTTCTGTGAATTTAAGGTCAGTAAGATGTTCCTGAAAGAAGTCTCTTCTGCTCACCAAGGCTGCATTTATTTGGTCAAATATACAATAAAAAGTGAATATTATAATTTATAATAGCTTGTTTTCTACGCAAATATCTGTTAAACTGTAATTGATTTCTGTGATGCGCAGCTGAATTCTAGAAATCTTTTTGTTACATTATAAATGTCTTTACTGTGACGTCTGATCAGTGTAACGCGTCCTGGATGAATGGCAGCATTAGTCTCTTTCCCAGCATACCTTGCGGGATCTCTGTGCGTCTCTGGGCTCAGGATGGAGGCCGTGTCTGCGTGAAGGAGCGGTGCGTCTGCCTCGTCTGCGCAGCACCACGCAGATCTGCGCATACACCAGCAGGGTCACAATGAAGGGCACGTAAAAGGAGGCCACAGACGAGTAGACCACGAAAGCAGGGTCGGCAAAACTGCAGTCTCTCCCTTCCTGACTGGCTGATGCGAGAAAAAAAGACTAGAGTCAATCTCACGCGGTTCACACGAATAACGAAGATATCCGCAGCCGCAACCATCAGATCTGGAGAAACGTGTCTCAGCGATGGAAGTGAATGGGTGCCGTCAGAGTGAGAGTCTGATAAAAACATCACAATAATCCCGCAGTCCGTCAGTTAATATCTGGAGAAGACAAAAGATCAAACTAATCATAAATAAATCAGTCCGTAATCTATAATAACTCTTCCTCCAGTGAAAAAGCGTTCTGGATTGAATCTCTAAACTAATATGTAGTGAATATTAACGTGAGAAATGCACTTTTTCACTGGATAAGTGTGAATAAGTTATTATGGCTAACAGATGTTTTCATCAGACTCTCATTCTGACGGCACCCATTCACTTCCATTGCTGAGACACATTTTAATAAACCCAATGGAGAAACGCTCATCCTGTTCTCAAATGTGAGCGCATTAACAGTTTTTCTGCGAACTATTCATTCTGAGTGAATAACAGCTTATTAAAGACACTTTCAAACCTTGCCTTGACAATTTCAAGACGCTCACAATGGAAGCGTCGCGCATTATCTGTGTTTATTATCGTTTCACCGCCTCATCCGTGCGCCGGGACAGTCTGTGAAGGTCTCCGAACGCTTCACTCGAGCTGAAGAGAGTCTCGCTGTCGTCAAAAAACAGGGCTCTCGAACACGCTGATGAATGTGAGAGCGCTCGAGACACGAGAAAACCGTACATAGAGAGACAAACGGTGGATTATGAGCGTGCTGCGACTCTAACAATAACTGAACCCGACCGGAGAGCAACTAGTTAAAGCTCCGCTCTATTTCCTTGAACAACTGCACTGGAGAATAGAGCACTTTCCAGAAATGACACAAATTATTAAAATTAATATTTTTTTCCATCTGCTCACACACAGAATCTCTCTTGTCAGACAAGCAGACAGCAGAAATTCTTGTGTAACACACACAAATCCAACAGGAATGAACACTACATCAAAGGTGTTCGCAAACGTTGGCTTTTTGTGACGTGTTTGTGGATTTGTGTAAGGTTTAGAAAATAGCTGAAAAAAAATCTGCAAATGCAGTGTTTTGATGCGACCTTTGTTGTTAAATGATAAATACATATATTTAAATAAAAATTATTGATTGATTGTTTCATTTCTTTCCTTTAGTTCCATTTTTATGGATTATATTTAAATAGTTAAATGACATTTTAGTCATCAAAAAGCACGTCGAATTAATTTAAACCACAAAACATAATTATTTGCATTATTTTATTATTATTTATTTTTTCATTTTCACAAAAATGTGATTTTTAGGGCTCCATGAATTTTCCACTTCATTGAAATCTCAATAATGCAAGGCTAATAAAAAGCATTTATTAAAAGCATTTTTTAATTTTCTGGACTCAATGTTAATGGTTTAATCAAAAATCATGTCTAACCAATTGCATACGCACAACTTTAACAATTTGATAATTTTTCCAACAATAGGGTGCCATGCATTTTTATTTGTGTGAGTTTTTTAATATTATCCTAAGCAGTACATTCTACTATAGCTTAGTTAGAAACGTCTGTCAAAATTTCTTCTAATTAAACCTAACGTTTATTTTGTCTGGAAGAGTTTTTCCCAAACGAAGCAGTCAAATGCTGATGTTCGTATAAAGACGTCAGTCATTTCTCAAAGGCACTAATGAATGGAGCTGAAGCACAAGCCTCATCTGCACACAATGGCTCTCACAATAACACAGACTTCCGTCCGTAACGATCTAAACAGACGTGTTTGGGGACGGCCTGGATGGTGTGATTTTTGCAGGGAGACTGGGATTCGCTCTCATTCCCAGAAGATCTCGAGAGCTTTAACGTGAAGGGAAACACAGATACAGCGTGATAATTATGCACGGAGGGAAAGCTCATTACGAGCGCTCGAATCCAGCCGCGTCTCTCCGGACGGAGATCAGCACTAAAGCTCGCTGCGCTGCTTCGACCAATGAAGTTGAGAAAGACACCGACGAGGTCAGGCTTTACAGGACGGGAAGCGTTAGATTGAGCTCGACGGGATGCGACCGGCTCTGGGTTTTGAGCAGCGATGACTTTCACCGCTTTAGAAGAATCTCCGCTCTTCGTTCAGCGTGCATTTACATCAAACGCCGAGAGAAGACTCTCCTTTGAGTTTCACAAGGTCAGAACAGGACTAGAGCCGCACGAGGGTCTATTAACTGTCAATACATGTTTTTTTAGAAGATGGGCATTTACTGAACCTTCAGGCAAAGCACGTTTTTAAAAAATCTAGAAACGTTGCCTTTTTAGCTGAGCATCATACTTGAGGCTTTTATGGCTCATTTAGGGAGAATATAAAATAAAAACAGCTCAATTTTATTTAGAGA
The DNA here is from genome assembly GCF_018831695.1 of Puntigrus tetrazona. Classification (NCBI taxonomy): domain Eukaryota; kingdom Metazoa; phylum Chordata; class Actinopteri; order Cypriniformes; family Cyprinidae; genus Puntigrus; species Puntigrus tetrazona. The sequence goes on along the minus strand of NC_056712.1, from coordinate 25,928,588 downwards.
AAATGCAAATATTGTGAGTGAGATCTTTATAACTATCGGTCACTATATATCTCCAGTAACATCTCAGTGAGATGAGATTGAAGTGATATAAAGATAAAGCAAATTCTGATTAAGAGACAGCTCCTCAGATGTTTTGGAGGCTCGTGAAGATCATCGCTCCGCTGAGGAACAGTGAAAGTAAAGATCCTGAAGATCAGATTCTTCTAGAATCAAGCGAAGCCGAGCCGCTTCAGTCCAGGAATCGCTCAAGATGTGAGTGCAGCTGCACCTAAAGAGCTAACAACTCTAAATGATCAAGCAAAGACAGATGCAGACTGATCATGACTGATTATAGGGTGCCTGCAAAAGAACGCAGAAGACTGATTCCATGGAGGCAGGTTCTTCATAGCCCAGTACTGAGGTCCGGCTGAGTGCTTGTACCTGTGTTGTTGAGTCCGAACAGCAGCGGGCAGGAGATGGCGAAGGACAGGAACCAGACGACGGCGATCATCAGAGCCACGCGTCTCCTGGAGCTGTAGCGAGTGTTGTAGAGTAACGGCATGGCCACGGCCGTGTACCTGAACATCGACAAATAGACACTGGAAGAACTCAACACCTTCATCACATGATCTTGCGTTAAATTTGAGCAGAATACAGCTATCAACTTAGACGTTTTGGAAAGTAGATTTGGAAAATAATGCTAAAATTTAAATATATTCCTTTTGCAAAAAAAAAAAAAATATATATATATATATATATATATATATATATATATATAGTATGAAACATGCCAACAATTATTTTGTATTTTTATATATTTTTATATTTTAAGAATTTTATAATTCATAGTTTTCATACACACACACACACACACACACACATATATGTATATAGTATTATTTAATATTTACGTCAAAAGTACTGTAAACTTTCTAAAAAAAAAAATTGGAAATTTACCCACAATTCTTCACCTCTTTGCACCACTAGTCAAAATAGCACGGTTTTCACTATTAACTGATTGGTTATTAGCATGCATATTATTAGCATACTAGCAGTTTATTAGTACTTAAAAATGCACATATTAATGCATGACCGTATTCTAGTTTCTTTACCCCATCTAATCCCTAAACATAACTACCTGAGCAACCATTAAGAAGCAGAAGATTAGGGGTTTATTGAGGGAAAACGTTCGTGAATATGTCTTCCCTAATCCAAAGCGTTACTAAAAATACAATGTTTACAGTTGGAGTTACTTCTGGTTAATTACACTAGAAATATAAGGTCAGGTCAAAGCAGTATTGTGTATATTGTTGCATGATGCACAATTTGGCAAATGCAGCAGATACAGAAGGATAAAGAAAATTCACATTGCATGTTATTGTGAACACAAACGAGGTGATCAATAGCGTATAGTGTTTGTAAATCAATACCATCGATCAGATTGAAGGAAACAGAGGTCGTTCCTCTCAGAAAGGACTTTCATTCAATAATAAAACACAATAATGATATCTCTGAAAGTCTTGTGACGTTTCAAAGGTCGTGCCGAAACACGAGTGACCCGCCGTTCAGTCTTCAGGAAGTCGAAAACCAAAGCGCTTTTGAATAGGAACAAAAACACAATTTCCGTCGAGATGAGAAATGAATTGGTTGGAAACGAACAAGAGGACCCGAACGAGACGAGCGCGATTTCTCTTTAGAGAGTCCTCAGGTACGTTAATGATGTGTCGAGCATTTATATAACGCCAAACTCATCCACGACACTTTATGCATGCGCTTCGACTTTTAATGCACGCTTCCAATTTTCCAGCACATTTCCAGCGCAGGTTTAATGAGGAGCAGCGCTCGCTAAAACTCCCCGCGAGCGTAAAGGGTGCCTCGAACACAGCGAAGGATTTATAATTCATAATCTCCTCTGCCTCGCCGCCACGTAATTGCCTGGAGTACGTTTAGACCCAAGATACATTCAGGTCAAGCGAAGCTCCAAACAAACGCGGAGGCGAAACAGATTAGGAAATGGCTAATCGGAATCATTTTTATTTTAATTCTGGGACGGGATTTGGTTCGGGCTGTTGGTCGGTGAGTGGCCGGAGAGGTCAAAGGTCACCTGTCGATGCTGATGGCGCACAGGTTGAGGATGCTGGCGGTGCACATCATGACGTCCAGCGTCAGCAGAATATCACAGTGGATCCGACTGAACCTCCATTCACCAACAACCTGCACACAGTCACAAATCAGCTCAAAAACAGGAGAAAGCAGGAGACCGCATGATTGACATGTGAAGTGGCCAATCAGTTTGTTCGGTTTTTTATGCAAGGCCGTGATTTCTGAGAATCTTGCATGAAGGCATGAAAGGCATAAAAAAGTCTGTTACAACTCGTCAAAATAAAAGTTCGGTTTAACTTGAAGAAATTGTGACAAAAATATATTGTATTATATGTTGTACAGTAGAATGTTATATATAATAATAATCACAACAAATGTAAAAAAGTAATAATAAAAAAACTATTTAAGGAACAGCACACTTTTATTTTTATTTATATATTTTTACATTTTAAATGATTATTTAAAACGTTAATGCTTCATGCATTTGGTTGATCACTATCTTTTTTACGAAATACAGAAAAAAAAAGTAAACAGACAAATCACAAAAAGGGACGTGACAGAAATTAATAAATTGCTAAACGTTATTAAAATGTATTTAGACCACCAAACTGCAAATGAGAAAAAGTGTAAACATTAAAGAGAATTTGGAGAAAAAAACATTAATATTGCCCTTAAATTGTGTACGTTTCGTGATTTCAATTAATTAGACATACTTTTGTTTGCCAAAATGTAAAGGAAAATGGGAAATTTTAAAAAGTATTTAAAAAAAAGAAATCCAGAAACATTAGCCTATATAACTTGCATTATTTCAAATATTTCCCCCTAAAAATTAGAACTGAAACTGAATTTGAGGGAAAAAATTATTACATTTGTTAAAAAATTAATTACATTTAATTAAATAAATAAATATATGTAAAAATGTTGCAAGGTTGTTCCCTTGCATGTGTTTTTGTGATTAATTGTGCTTTTAATATAATTTTAATGTATTCATTGAAATTTTAATCCAGAAAAAATGGAAAAGGAAAGTAAGAATTCAGAAAAAAAGCAATAATAATAAAAACGGAATTTGTTTAAAATAAAATGCAATTTAAAAAATGATACCGATTCCATAAAGCTCTACTTCCGTGTTTATCAAAGCTGCAAGTACATTTTAACCGACCGATCGTGACGTCCACTGACCTCCAGGTAGACTCCCCAGGGCATCACCAGCGTGGCCAAGAGCAAGTCGGACACGGCCAGAGACACGATGAGGTAGTTGGTGGTGGTCTGCAGAGCTTTCTCTCGGGACACGGCCACACACACCAGCACGTTACCAAACACCACGCAAAAGATCAGCAACACCAGCAGCACGGCGTAGAAGTTATACGGCGGAGACGAGGGAGACGGAGACGCTGAGCAGTTCGTCTCTGGGAGAAACGAGGACAGAGACGGAGGGAGGGAAGAAAGCGGAGATGAACCCGGGGTCGGGGAAGCGCTGGAGACGCCGTCTGAAGTCACGCTGAGAAGAGGCATGATGAAGCTCCTCTGGGCATCTGAGAAGACACGCAATTAAAATGACAATTCTTTACAAATATGATATATATATATATATATATATATATATATATATATATATATATATATATATATATATATATTACTTTAAATAAAAAGCAATAAAATTACATTTAAAATATATTAAACACAAAATAAAATATATGAAACCATTTGTTCCACTTATTTATTATATATATATATATATATATATATATATATATATATATATATATATATAAGGAGGACTAGGACTATTATTGTTACCAAAAACTAAAATATGAAGAAATATTTATTCAAGTAAATAATTAAATTAAATAAATTAACTATAAAAATAAATTATATTATTACAATTAATGTAATATTATTTGATCGGCTATTGATATATAAGACAGAACAAGGGTTATAATGTTAACTGAAACAATAATAATTATAATAATAATAATCATTTTCAACAATTAATGTTTCTTCCTTAAAATTAACGAACGTTCAATTGATCCATTTAAATGTTTAATAAAAAATCATATAAATGTGTTTTTTTTAGCTTGTTGTCAAGGAAACATTTTCCATTATTATTATTAGATTAAAATTAAATTAAAATTTGAACCAAAAAGAAGTGAAAACTAAATCTAACTTCAAAATAGTATCAAAAGCTATAATAGTAAGTAAATGACGCTAAAATAATAAATGGGACTAAGGAAGTGGTTTTTCTGCACTGGCCACTAAACAGCGTGTCATTGCTTCACTGGAGAATCATATCCTAAATCTCATTCACATACATGTACATGATCAGGTCTTCAGTGTATTAAAGAGCAACTTTTCACTACTTGCCATTTTTCAAGCACTTCAGTGAAAGGAATAACTGCATTGGCAAGCCATTTTGTTGGAACGAATGATGCTACAGCGAGGTAAAGCCAACACGACTGCAGCTACATGCAGAACCCCGGCATTTAAATTAATAGTCTATTGAAACTATTGAATAAGTCGCCTTGGAAGCCCTTGATTGCATTTGATAACAACCTGTGAAGGTTTTTCATGCACTGTTCAGCTCACAGTTCTCTAAAAACTTCAATGTAAAGAAGTTTCAGCTCTTAGAAAAGCAGTGTTCAATGCCCTGATGAAGTAGATGCGTTGGGGTCCATTTCATCTACACGGTCAAAGTACTGCTTAAACAGTTTATTTCTTCGTGAAATTTGGTAAATATTTTTCATTTAGGATCATGAACGCTCATGTAAAGTTTTGACACGTAGATATGTTTTGGGCAGGCTGTATTAAAATGGTTTGCTTTTATGCTGTGCTCGAATTTCAAAGTACTCAAAATCCTGGTTAAACTATTTATTTCTTCTTTAAATTTGGTGAATGCTTTTTATCTAGAGTCATGAATATGCACGCAATATATATAGATGTCTTTTGGAAAAACTGTACTAAATTTGACACAGTTTTTGTGTTGGGGTCAATTTAACCCACACCTGGTATTCAAAGTGATCGAAATACTGGTTAAACGATTTATTTCTTCTTGAAATTTGGTGAATGCTTTTTATCTGGACTCACGAATATGCATGAAAAATTGTGGCACATAAATGAGTTTTGAAAAGGCTGTAAAGGTTTTTATGCACATTTTGTGTTGGAGTCAATTCAATCCACACTCAATTTTTTAATTGTCCGAAATACTGCTGAAACTATTTATTTCTTCTTGAAATTTGGTGAAAGCTTTTTATCTGGAGTAATGAATATGTACGCAAACATGTGGCACATAAATGTGATTTGAAAAGGCTGTACTGTAAATGTTACGCACTTTTTGTGTTGGAGTCAATTCAGTCCACACTCAATTTTTAAATTGTCCGAAATGCTGGTTAAACTATTCATTTCTCTTTGAAATTTGGTGTATATATTCTATTTAGTGTGATGAAAGTGTATGCAAAGTTCCAATTCATTGATGTGTTTTTTTTTGTGCAAAAACGTGTTACAGCTTTTGTGTTGGCGTCAAACTGAGCGCCATTATTTTCCTTTCAAGCATCCAAGAAATCAACACTTTCAAGAGTGTAGAGTGAAAACCTGAAAAGCTTGTCAAACACTGAAAATTCTTCTGATTTATTCAAGAAAAAAAAATCACTATTTCTTTCTTTAATTGTAGTTATAATATAGTTGCAGTTACGCAGCTCAGTGTACAAACAGTCATAAGTACAGCTCAGTGACTATTTGAGAGCAGCTAAAAATAAAACAAAATATGTGATCACATTAAACTATACTATTATAAATATACAACTAACATAACTGAAATAACATAAAAATAGCATGGAATTATTACATTTCTTACATGCTTCATATTTGTTAGTTTATGATAAGTTTTTCTTCTTTTAAACAAATCTTTTAGCGTTTTCCAGAAAAGCAATGTGCGAGTTTTAAACACAACACAAGGGTTCAAAAACAAAACTCTCCTGTAGTCTCCTGAATGTTAAGCTTCACGTTAATTAGTTACACAACAAAGTTAACAAAATAACTCCATTGATTGGTTTTGGACACTGCGGTAAAAATATTACACAATACTATGCGTAATATCAGTTATTAGTCCTAATTGCAAGAGCAGCATGCTTTATTTATGCAGCGCAGGTCCATCCCAACATTAAGAGGTCGACCTTTCTGAGGGCAACAGTTCATTTAAAGGAATTATGCAAACGAGGCTGCAGCTGTGCGCCACTGAATCAGACGCGCCGACCCTGATTAAAGGGAAAGCGGAGAATCGGCTCTCATCTTCACGGCCGTTAATCAGGATTCACTCAAGACAATATGCACCGATGAGAGCCCTCGTATCTGTATTTAATCTGAGCGCTGATGAATCCGTCATTACTGAGACAAAAACGCTGATCGCTGATGAGAAAATGATTCCTGTGTGATAATTAAGTATTAGCTAATGAATGCGTGCGCTCCCCAAATTAATAGGCCTGCGCGCATTGTTTTTTGCGGCGTAATAATTGCTTCCTAATCTAATAATCACCTCCATCTCCTGAAATGTCTGCAGCTGATGATCAGCTTTAATTGCTGCGTCTCAGGAAAACGAGTCCCACTGTACCCAGAAACCATAAAACGAAGAGATTAAAAAAAAGTTAATTATTTTTTTTGTTTCATTGAAATAAAGGCTTTTTATTTTCATGACAACGAAGGCCGTGTTCTTCTCCGATTTGGAGAAATGCGCCGCTGCATCGCTTGCTCAGCAACAGAAGCTCTGCAGTGAATGGGTGCCGTCAGATTGAGCGTTTAAACACAACCCACGGCACTCCAGTCCCTCAGTTAACATGACAAAAGACATTCAAACTAATTATTAAGGTGTTTTTAACTAAAGTCCCTAAACCATGATAACACTTCTTCCATCTGCTGTTGTCTCTCACGTCAAAATCCAGCCACTTATTTAATTAGGTCTGTTTTGTGCAGATTTCTCTCCTGATTCAGACCATAGCACTTTTTCACTGGAGGAAGAGTTGTTAAGGATTATGGACTTGTTTTTATGTTCAAAACATCGGATTTGTTTCAGCTTTTGTCTTCTCAGGATGTTAACTGATGTTTTTTATCGCTTGTTCTGACGGCACCCATTCACTGCAGAGCATCTGTTGCCGAGCAGGTGATGCAGTGGCGCATTTCTCCAAATCGGAGAAGAAACCACCTCATCCTAATTTTTGACGGCCTGAGAATGAGCACGTTTTCACATTCGGGTAAACTATTCTTTCAAATCACATTCGCTTCCAGAATTAGACATTCAGACGTTGAGAAAGTAAATGTAGGTCAGGACTTAATTTTATCCAGGATGGTGAAACGTGTCGTTACAGGACAAGCATCAAAGCAAGTTATTACATTTGCTCGGAATATTGAGCATTCACATTACGACCGAGAAATCGTTCATATTTTCAGCTTGACCTTAATGATCCTCCTGCAATATGAAGATGTTCTTGACAGGTTTCCCGAGACTGTTTCGTTGCTCGAGGCCCGTGTGGAGCTCAGATGAATCTTTTACGGCCAGTAATAAGGATCTCATCTGCTGCAGGGGAATGTGTCGCTCGTTTTCAATGCCTCGACGGCTTCATTAACCACCGCAGAGCTCAGATTCAGATCCATATTTCAGAGCAGCCCTCTTGAACAACAAAGAGTTTTAAAGACACATTAATGCATGCTTGCGTGCAGCTTGTACCTGAACTGCACGACACATAACGAGTCCCGAAAACGAAGCGCGGTTCATTTCCTTAGAACCGTGCCGCAGATTATCGCATGCGTAAATGCAAGTACAGCAGAAGTGAGCGCACAATAGAAATCCCGGCAGCCTCAGAGTCGGTGATTGTTCACAGATGCACTGGTCTTGAATTGAAAATGAGCAGCTTTTCAAGCGACGCTCGCACTGTTTGCATTTAATGCATCGGGCTTTTGTGTTGTTGTTGGATGACGACTCATTTGATCAGGGCCGCAGGGACGAGCATAAACCCATACAAATGTTATTAGAGCACCAGACAAGTGATCAAGAGCCGAAGAGAAAAGCGTTTTTTTTGCTTATAGGCAAGTTGCATAATCTCATGGCAAGACAAACATGACTCCAACTGTAAACTGTTATAAAAAAAAAAAAAAAAAAAAAAGAGGAGAGACGAAAAGTGCAAAATCCTTTGCATTTCAATTTGGAAATAAACAAAGCTTTTAAAAAAATATTTAGGGGGTCAAACTTTCAGATTCACTAAGTCTAATCAATCCCTCGTTCCAGTTCATTCTTATGTGAATGGTCTTCTTCCAATAAGCTCAAGATGCTCCTTGGGTGAAACGTTATCGTGCAAATGCTTCGGATGAGAACTTATATAGTTTTAATAATAGTTTTACTTGGATTCATATTTGTACCATTGAAATTTAAAAGAATCTAGAGGTTTTTAAGCAAATCTTTACCGTTTTTCTCATTTCTGGTGTGCAATGCAAATGCTTTACCCGGTTTTAAACACAACGGAAGGGTTAAAAAACTAAACAAGCCCATACAACAAAACTGTAGTCTACTGAATGTTAACATATTAAACGATACTATGCATAATATAAGTTATTAGTACTAATAATGTGCTAACAAACACATTGCTTGTAGGTGGAGCGTGGGTCAAGTTGTCACTTTGTTTTGAACTTGTTTACTCAGTGATGTTAAATATACAGTTTACAGTAAGCTAAACTAAATCCCAATATCATTGCATATCCTCACAGTATATGGGGTAAATTTACAATTACCGCAAAATTTAATGGTATAAACAACTAGGAAACAAACCCCAAGTCAAAAAATGGTATCAAAACCATTGTTTTGGCTAATAGATATAGTAATTAATCCACTGGCTGGAATTACAGAAGAGATGTGACAACTTGCCTCCTTAACGCCACGTCTTAATCTATGTACGTCAAATCTGAAGAAACTACCAACATGCACAACGAATTCAAGAAAAGTATTTAACGTCCAAAGTTATAAAGATACAGATCTTGTGACAACTAGCCCCGGACTCAAAACGCAAAGTGTGAAGAACGAACGCGGGAAAGTGACTTACTGCCATTCAGCGAGAGCTTCCCGCGCATCTCAACAGTCCGACAACGAGACAGAACATTCTTTCATATAAACGGAGAATCAGAATAAAGATGATGTTGAGAAACCTCGGATGATCGCAGCAGATGCACCTGATCTCCTCATTTTCGCGCTCCGTTCTTCACAGGCGCGCGCCTCCTCCTAATCCCCCTCCTCCTTCAGTCGATCCTGCTCATTATTCATTTGATTTATGTTCGTTTACTTTAACAGTTATTATGCCCATAAAATAAAATGTGAACGACAAGGCTACAATAAAGCGCGTTAATAGCCATAACTCACGCGGCTTATTTTCCTGTCGGCGGGACGAGCGGGTGATAAAAACAGAATTGCGTTTCTTTATTTGCGCAGATTGTGGGTTTAAATCAAAAGAAACCGTTTACCGTTACGTTTGAATTTTTTTTTTGAAATGTCGTTGGATGAGCCGTGCACCAGAGCACACGTCTGACAGAGCAGTTTAAATAAACGCGCCAAATCGCTTTCCAACCGAAAAAACGGTCACTAGATTTTAAATACAAACGGATAAAGACGTGTATAGAAAAGGCTCATATGAGGTGCATATGAAGTGGAGTATGTGTTAGCTAAAAGAGTTCATGAACATTTCTTTATGTTTATTTCTTTCACTTTATATTTATTTGTTTATATTTTTCTTTTCTGGTATCAGATCAACTGAGGGGCGTATTTCCTCTCACGATGTGACAGCAACTGATAACGACCTTCTTTTGCAAAGATTGTAAATTTAAAGTCCGCGTGAACCGGAAGTTTGTGACAGATTTTACTTCTTAACGTGACATGCTTCCCAGAGAAAGAATATCGAATGAGGAAGCTTGATTTTTTTCTACTTTGAAATGATTGGATGAAAGCTGAAAGTTGAGGGGCGTGGTCAATGATGTTACGGTCACGCCCAAGCCGCCGAACTGATGTCATCAGAGAGCATTTTCAGATGTGGATTTAAGTTTAGCGAGGCTAACATCATTTAATTGTTTGCCACAAAAACAGCAATGTGAGCTAACACAATAAATCTAGTCAATTTTGATTTCACGTGGAAAAATAACGTGTTTAGGTTTTGTTTGTTTTAAACGTTTGATTGGTTGAGCGCAATTTTAAATTGTTTACCAACCGAATAAAAGGTCACGGGTAGCTGGATAAAGACAAACAGACGTGCTCTTTCAATAAAACAGAAACGTAAACATGGATGTGAACATTCCTACTATGTATAACACTAATAACTCAAAAGATGTTATTTTTTTCCAGGTGTGGGAGAACAGATGAGCGCGAGGCTGAAGCACGTGCTGAGTTTATGTTTCTGAAACAAAACAGACGAGAAGAGGAACACTTGAGTGAAGGACGAGAGAACAGATAGATCAGCCAAATACTGTGAGAGAAGACAAAAAGTCAATTCACTGTTAATCTTGAAAACACGAACACAAAAGAGGATTCTGCGAGTCGGCCGTGACTCGTGAGCCGAGACTGAGACACAATTTAAAAAAACAGACTATTTCTTTAATGAGGGATAGAAACAAGACACATCTAGCTCAAAAAAAAAGTTTAGTTTGAGCAAGAGGAAATGACTCAAAGGACTCAAGGACAGCGTATTCTGTACAAATTCTGAATTCTCTTTGATGAATCCTACCGAAATATAAAACTGCCTAACGAGGGGGCTTGCTGGGACAGACACCCAACTAGTTAATTACCTGCTAACTAATCTTAACCTGCAAATAAGGAATTAATGTTTTGAATTGATTATTGGAAATATTGCAACAAAAAGACCTCAGTTTGACAGACAGGAGGAATAAAAACTGTAATTATGTAACTTTATTTTGCAAATGCTTCAAACCAGAACTTCAAAACAATCATTTCATTTGAAGAAAACAAAACGGAAGACGTCGAAAATGAGACTTGCGTTAAACGGCATCAAATAAAAACAGTAAACATCAACACAACAGTGAGACAAAGTGTTCGCCTATCATAAACAAATCTACAAATACACCTAGTCCATATTTTTACATCAGAATTTATTTCAGGTGCTTTCTTTCTTAAAAATGCTTGTCAGAACGTTCAAAAAGCTCTTAACCAAAGCAACATTACTGTAGGCCACACCCACAGATGATAAAATGCTTCAATCTTGAGCAAAGGCGACGAGGGCAACTAATAGAAATATGGAACAATTAACCAATAATCAACCATATATGTGAACAACACACATATTAAATGAGCATGTTTTGCATAAGTCAGATCTGAAAGAGACCTCAGGTTCAGGTCTTAGTCATTAATATTTAACAGTTTCATAAACAGCTTTTGGATTGCTGGTAAAGCGGCTCATGAATATGGATCAGAGTCTTTTATCTCTGGGTTGGTGGGTTGGTATCTGACATCCAAACAAAGACTTGCGACAGATACAGGCCAGTGGATTTCAACAGCAGAAACGGAAATACATAAATTACCGGTTCTCTAAACCTACATGATGCTCTTCTGTGGACCACAAAAGATGACAAAAACACAAGAGACGGAGGTTTGTAATGACCCGAGGCTGGGAGAGGTCGATCAAGGGACGACCGTGTAGGGCTGGTACGGTAGCAGCTTCTGCCTGTCATTGATGGCAAAAATCCAGGTAGGTTTCACAAAGCTCAGGCTGCCGTTTTCCATCAAGGCCTGTAAAAAAACAGTACAAAGAAGATGTAAAAGGAAGCAAAGACCTTGAGAAATTTAAAAGAGCGCCGAGGGTTTTCAATACTACTTCAGCCCTGCCAAAGAACAGCACAGATGACTCTGGGTGAAGAGAACCAGATCTACCCGGGAGACTTCCTCAAAGCCTTTCAAAGGTACAGTTTATTACAAGCAGAAGCACACGGGAAAGCCTGCAGCTCCACAGGAAGAACAAGACGTCTTACAAAGGATGACTGGCGCATAAAAGCCAAAGACAACGGACTTGGTCAAAAAGCAATGACATTTTTCAATTCTGGTAAACTTCACATTTCATTCTTTTTTAAGACTACTGGATGAGTAAAAGGTACTAATTATTATACTCATTTAACAATTATCAATAAATGATTACGTTAAGCAAACACATTTTACCGTTTAGATATTTTATTCTTATTAATCCACCAGTTAACATTCTGTCATCATTTACTCACCAGGCTCTTTTTGGGTCACCATAGCGGGGGAAAAAACACTATGGAAGCCAATGGTGACCAAAACAGCCTCGTTACAAGCTTTCTTCGAAATATCTTCCTTTGTGTCCGGCAGAACAAAGACATTCATACAGGTTTGGAAATACTCGAGGATCAGGAAATTCATTTTTGGGTCAACTATTCCTTTAATGTGCTGTTTTGGTTTACAACAATGCAATAACCGACAAGGTCTTTCCATCCCCAAATTTAAGCGCTCATAAGAAATCATAATGAAGACTATATTGTACAGTTTAATGTTTTCCTTTGTCTTTGGAGCGTCACAAGCCGTTCGAACGTAGATAAGATAGACCAAGTCGCGGCGGCGTAACTTTTATTCTCGCTTTGGCATTGTTGTCGTGGAGACACTGTGTTTCCGAATATGCTAAGAGCCGTAACATTTCTGTCACATGCTTGAGGTATTCAGCCAATCACAATGCACTGGATAGCCGGCCAATCAGAGCACACCTCGCTTTTCAGAACAGCAGCAGAGAGGAGAAACAACGATGCACGGTGTGTAGAAAATAATGTGTTTTTGAACCGTGAACCACATTGCATTACACCAAATACACACTAAATGTTCTTTTAAGACTTATTATGGCCTTAAACGCGATGCAACCAAATCTGTACGTAATATACCATCTACAACGCAGAAAAAGAGACTCACGTCCTCAAACGATTCGTCCCATCCCTCGCTGGTGACGACAAACTGAACCTTCTCGCTCATGTAGTCTTCGACGGCTCTGAGGAATCAAACAGATCAGATCATTTCATCGGTCACGCTCCACCTACGGCCTTCTCAAGGCCCGTCTGAAGCGCTTCAAGCGGATTACGAAGGCTTCACGCTCCGGCGCTTATCGGTGTCGTACCCGTTGAAGGCGACGATGTAGCGTTGAAGTTGCCTCTTCTGGTTGTCAGGGAACTTGCCGTAAAGATAGAAGCGTTTTCCTGTCAGGAAGTCTGAAGGAGAGGAGAAAAGAAGATGATTTAAGGGTAACGGTGGAGACTCTCAGGTCTAGATGAAGCGGAGAGGCGTCAGACCTGGTAGCTCAGGGATGGGTTTATCCTCCTCTTCCTCAGCATCCGTGTTCTCATCAGTAGAGCCAGCGTACGGATCTTCATCTTTCACCTTGACTGTTGCCTTCTCCTTCGCTGCTTTCTTCCTCCTGCTCTCCATTTCACCCTAAAACAGCCCAAGACAAACACCGGAGCGTGATGACGTTCAGCAGTAGAAATGATTTGAGCTGCTTGTAATGCATCTTCAAATTGGACAAAATACTGAGGAAACAAGCATACAAAGGCCCTGGCCAATGCTTTTTTTTATTACATATTTCAGGTCATTTTTGGCACACACTACCAGCTAGATGAATGGGTGTGTTTTTTTCCTTCAGCAAGGACACATTAAATTGATACATACAATACAAATCAATTCAGTTCTTTTTTAAACTTCATAGTCATCAAAATATAATCCTGGAGAGAAAAAAAAAAGCTAATCAGCATATTACAACCATTTCTGTAGAATCGTGACACTAATGATGCTGACAATTCAGCTCTGCGATCACAGAAAAAATCATTTTAACATAAATTTGCAAGTTATTTTAAATATTTTTTTTACTGCATTTTTGATCGAATCAAATCCCGGAGAGACGTTTTTGCAAAACATACAAAAAAAATAAACTGCAGTGCATTTTCAGTTCTGCAGAATCTTAGAAGCAGAAGTGGACTGCATGCTTTGAATGAGCTGTATCTGTTTCTGAAAACCACTGTCATGCAGGTTTGCACTTTGACCCTGATCAATAACTCTTCTTCAAGCTGTGATTGGACATCATTTAAGAGCCCATCTAAAGACTGTTGGGAAGGAACGATTACCAGCCTTATGAGAATGTCCATCAACATGTAATAAAGCAATGGGAGTCTTACCTGTTCAGCTCATCTTCAGTGTCCATGCCAGAGCCGTCGTCCTCTGAGAGGGAATGCACATTAAAAACGTCAATCACAACATTATTCAAATAAATCATATAATCTATTTTGCATAGTTATGCTTTATAAACAAAGTGCCTTCTCTAATTTGACATTTATCTCACTTTATTTGTCTCTTGATGGATGCAAATCAAATCTAATGAATCATGTTGATATTTTTCTTAAATATCTCAGATCTGATATTAAAAAAAAAAGCATAATATAAATAAACTAGTGCTGTCAAACTATTAATTGCATATTTGTTTACATAAATATACACGGTACACACATAAATGATGTATATTCAATATGCACATGCATGTACATATTGAGAAAAAATAAATAAAACAAAAAAATAATATATATATATATATATATATATATATATATATATATATATATATATATACACACACAAATAATATATTATTTTGGATGCAATGAATCTTTTGACACTAAAATAAACCCATTAATGCGCTTCCTTCCTTTGATTAAATTAAAACAACCTAGAAAAAAATCATAAGCTTAAATATTTTACAAATCTGAAGTTAGACTATCATTAAAATAATTGTCAAAATTGTTTCCATTTTAATTCAATGCACTACAAATAAGGGAGAAAAAACTACAAATGAAAAATAATTGAATAAAAAAATTACATTTAAAAAATTACAAAAAAAAACACATTAAAAATAATAAATATAAAATAATAAAAATAATGTAAAACACATAAAAAAATAAAATGTTAATAAAAACAACACTACTACAGCAGCACTCTATTTTTGCGATATTCAATGTTTATTGTTATAGTTGTGCTAAAAGCAGACAGTAGTGAAGTATTTATACTTAAAGAGTATTTTATACTTTTACTTCATTTCAAAGCATTAACGTCATGCTTTTTAATGCACTACATTTAAAAAAAAAAAAATAAAGGCTGTTTGTTTCGCCTTTAATACTTATGAATATTGAAAATAGTACTTTCTCGCAGCCTTCGATTACTTTTACTTGACTCAAAGCAAGAAAGTACCACTATTTCTAATGTATTGACACACTAAGGATTGTTGTAAAGTAAAGTTTTCTACACGCCGACACTTGAAAAGCGCTTTTAAATAAAAATACTTCACTACCGTCCGCCTCCGAGCACAAATGGCGTTCACCGTTTTCCTCTTAATGGTTTTAAGTTGCGTGAACACATCCAGGAGAGCGAGGCTTGCTCTCCCAGCCCCTCGATTTACATAGAAATGAGAAACATGCCCAAGTCTCGTCTGCGTGAATGCTGCGGGCGAGCGCCTCTAGCACTTCCAGCCTCTCCAATGCAGCCGCTCTCTCCTTTGATCGATTGGAGCGCTGCTTTCCACGCTCTTCATTAACCCAGCCCCTCCCGCCCTGCCTCGTAATCGAGCGACGCGCCTCCGGAGTGAAGGGACCCCCCGGCAAACGGGTGGACGTGCTAACGATTTTCCAGCTTTATCTGTTCTGGCATGATCGGCTTGTGAAGGTGACGAAGACGACGACCACGACGTCAATAAACCTCTCAATAGGTCCTTGAATGATGCTGATTGAGATCAGCGTTCAGATCTTCTTCACGGCCGTCACGGTTCACATGAAGCCACGAGCACGTAAGGTCACGCAGACGCTCAAAGGTCACAAGAAAAGGTCATCAGAAACAACGAAATCCACGCCACCCTGCTTTGCATGTAAACTGCTCCTTTTAAAGCCACGTGCGCGCGTCCGTTTAAATGTCGCTTTCTGAAAATATTTTTTGACTGCAATTCAATTAAATAAAGCTGAAAGATATAAACATGAGACGACCTGGTCAAATGTTAAAAAACAAGGAAAAAAGAAATGCTGCATGGCATGTCCGAAATAAAATAGTTTTAGTCAGTTTAGTAATAAATATGATATGCAGCTACAAAAAAAAAAAAAGGGACAAAAAAGCTGAAAAATATAAACATTAGATGGTGAATTGACTTAAATGTAAAAGAAAATTAGAAAAGCTGTTTTTCCAAGTAATTACAATAAAACAATTGTAATCGTTTTAGTTAAAAAAAATTATAATTAGAAATACAAACAACAAAATATAAACAATATTTTTATTATATATATATATATTTATTTATATATTTATATATATATATATTTTTTTTATGAAATATAGAAATGTTGGCAACTAACTTAAATACAACTTACTTTTTTTTAGGCATTAAGCTAAATAGAAATATATATATATATATATATATATATATATATATATATATATATATAATAAAAAAAAAGACAATCTTGAAATTGTAAAATCTAATATATATATATATATATATATATATATATATATATATATATATATATATATATATATATATATATGAAATAAATATGAACATATTTAAAACTAATACAAAAAAAGAAATTAAAACCGAACTTAAATTACACATTAAAACATGATTAAATTATATAAGGCTTTCGCGAAAATGTGTAGCTCGCTGTCCTTCGGCTAGAATTCACAAAGAAGAACTTTGTTGGAAAATAAACGAAAGTGAATAAAATAATGAATAATGAATGACGAACACTAGATTAGCCACGAATTCATTCACAACTCATTTGCGGTCATGCTCATAGACTCTCGACCAATCAAAAGCTCTCTAGGATAAGCTATTAACAGACGTTTACAGTAGAAGATAAGCGAGACAGAACACCTTTCATCCTGTATTTCTCTTCCTGGTCTTTACCTGGCTCTTCATCATCCGTGGAGCCTCCGTACTCCTCCTCTTCCTCTTTAAGCGTCTGCTTTCTTGGGGTCGCCCGCCTCTTTTCTGGCGTTTTCTAGGGAAGCACGAGAACGTCGCATTAAAGCACGTTAACATCCCTCGTGCGTTTTTTCCCGCTCGAGACGATGCGCGTCGGGAAGTCGACAAATCCGAAGACGCCGTCTCTACGGCAACCGCGCAATTCACAAACAAAGCCCACGAAGGGAAGACGGCGCTGAGACAGTTACCGCTTTCTGTGTTTCCTCCTCGCTCTCATCCTCTTCGGCGGCACTCTCTGAACTCGACTCGGCTCCGTCCATGAGATACCTGGAAAACAGAGACGAACAGTCACACACACACACACACACACACACACACACACACACACACACACAATACGGTCAAATTCTTTTACACCAAAAATCATTAAGACATTAAAAGATTGAGAATTGCAACTTTCTATTGCAAATATATTAAAACTTCAGTAATACGCAATACTAAGAGCTTCATTTGGACAATTTTAAAGGTTTTTTTGCACCCTCACGTTCCAGATTTTCTAATAATTTCAGCCAAATATCGTACTGCCGTAAAAAAACCCCACAAGTGACCTTTAAGAGCTGGTTCAAGGTCACACATGAGACGCAGAAACAAACCAGTCACGGTGTATTTAACCTACAGAAACCTCACAGAAACATATATATTATACATTTTATATATATATACAGTGTGCATATCACCATTTCACTCAAGTTGTTCTAAATCTAATCTCAAGCTTATTTCTGCCAAGCAATAAATAATAATAATAATAATAAAATATATATTTTAAATCATCTCAATTAAAAACTGCCAAATGTCAATTCTGATAAAAAAAATAATGCCTGAATCGTGAGATGTACACGTTTATATCATGCAATTCAGACTTTTTTTCCATAATTGCGATTGATTTCTTTCAATTATGGTTTATAATTGTAATATAATTTATAATAGTTTATAAAACTTCAAATTGATTTATTAAAACTCAGAGTAAAAAGCCTGACATTGTCTCAAAAATGCAATTCAGAGAATCTATTTTGTTGTGTTTATTGAGTCTTATTATATTAACTGACATACGATTATAATATAAACTGAGTTTGAACTTGACAATTAAAAATAAACTTATATATTGCAATCAAGTTATTAACGGAGAGATGCAACTTTGAATTATGAGGAAAAAAAATTCAGAAATAAAGTTGCAACTACGCTTTTTTATATGAATCTGCATAAAAAAGATAAAAACAAAACAAACAAAAAAAACGAAAGGAGATATTTCGAGGAATGTTCTTTACCTTTAAAATAACGAGGAGCTTTATATAAATGCAAATCAACTGAACGTTTTAGGTGAAATAATTTCTTAAAATGTGCGTGAAAATCACGATCAATCAATGTCTGATTTATCAAGAAGTATTTAAGCAAGCACACTTCCACAGATGAAAAAAACGAGTTTGGAGGTTGTGCAAGAGCATACACCTGAGCTGAGTGTGTGTGTTTGTTAGTGAGTGTGAGTGAGTGAGTGAGTGAGTGAGTGAGTGAGTGAGTGAGTGAGTGAGTGTGTGTGTGTGTGTGTGTGTGTGTGTGTGTGTGTGTGTGTGTGTGTGTGTGTGTGTGGACAGATACGTCCTCCTCATCTTCAAAGGAAGTGTCTGTTTTAATTACCCATGGCAGATGCAGCTTTTAAATACAGAATACATAACACGAGGCGGGCACTCGAAGCAGACACAATAGAGATGGAGAACTGAAGAACACGGCCGTCTCCGGCTAAAACAAACAAGCACCGAACACGCTCAGCGCTGGGTTATGATAATCATTAGGGCCGGGCAACATACCAAAAAACAACAGAACAAACTATATACTCCTGCCTGTGACAATAATCTAAATACATATATTTTGTCTTTTTTACTTTATATTTTATCTTACACTTTAGATTTTTCTCTCAATATTGCATGATATAAAATTATATTTATGAGAAAAATTATATTGCAAGAAAAAAAAAATAAATAAAAAAAAAAATAATAATAATAATAATAATAATATATATATTTTTTTTTTTGTTTTTTTTTTAATAATATATCAAATATATTTATTTTCTTCCTCAATATTGGACTTCATAATTTCACAACTGTGAGTTTGTTTGCCTTCAGCCAGATAAAAAGCCATAATTGTCCTGTTTTGTTATATTCAGTGGCAGAAATGTGTTTAAA
>NC_056712.1:25896788-25899288 GCF_018831695.1 Puntigrus tetrazona | reverse complement strand
ATTCGTCACAAACAGAACACCGTACCGAGGTCAGGATCACGAAAACCAGTTTATGTGGTTTAAAGTAGTCTGAGAGACGCGAAGCCGCTTACAAACTCCCTCTCGAGCCACAACACGGGACGTCACTTCCGCCCGCCGCCGTATCAGAGCGCCGCCTCACGGGAAGTCGGGACCGGACGCGCCTGGCTACAGAATAAAAGTCCTTTTGAGTGGCCGTTATTAAAGGCGTTACATAAAAAGAGTCACGCAAACGGACAGCTGTCTTATTTTATTTTTTAGATTATCTATTTTAAATGTGAAGAATATATCGGATTTAGCAATTTAGCACATGTCCTCAGAGCTTTTCGTTTTTAAGAATGTAGTGTTTTATGAATATATTGTCCTTATAAAATGTTGCACAACATAAGGACATATATGTGCTTCTTTATGTCTGTTTGGTTAAGACTTATTAATAAGCTACAATAATGTCAGTTATCAGTCATGTTTAAGGCATCTTTTCTTGATATTAGTGTATACAAACATAGCATAGCTAGTAATTTAATGAAAACCTTCATTCATCTGAGAGTTTGAAAATGCACCTTTAACTGTTGATAATTATTGCATACATAACAGATTAATTTATTAAAAAAATAACATGCCTTTTATGAATTTCGGATTGCATTGTTAGTTAACAAAACTAAAATGATAAATTAAACCAGTTTTCAAACTAACATTTTATAGTAAGTTATTTTCTTTTCATTACATTTTAGTTCAGTTAATGTTTATTTTATTTTTCAGTCAACCATAATGTTCCTTTAAAACAAATGAGAAAAAAGACTGATAAAATAAATTACAAAAATGTTTTATTAAGAAAAAAAAAAAAAATATATATATATATATATATATATATATATATATATATATATATATATATATATATATATATATATATATATATATATATATAACATTTTCCTTAATATTATATAAATTAAAAACTAAAATTAAAACACTGTAAATAATAAAATAAAAAGAGAATAAAAATAGAAAAAGTTTTTAAAGCATACTGGAAACAAAATAAAATAATCCCACATGAAGCACTGATCTTGAGATGCCAGACACCCTTCATTTTACTGCTTTATTTCTGGAGGTGAGTTGATACAAGAATAACAGCAGAGTAAAGATGAACACACACACACACACACACACACACACACACACACACACACACACACACACACACACACACACACACACACACACACACACACACACACACACACACACACACACACACACACACACACACACACACACACACACACACACACACACACACACACACACACACACACACACACACACACACACACACACACACACACACACACACACACACACACACACACACACACACACACACACACACACACACACACACACACACACACACACACACACACACACACACACACACACACACACACACACACACACACACACACACACACACACACACACACACACACACACACACACACACACACACACACACACACACACACACACACACACACACACACACACACACACACACACACACACACACACACACACACACACACACACACACACACACACACACACACACACACACACACACACACACACACACACACACACACACACACACACACACACACACACACACACACACACACACTCACTCACTCACTCACACACACACACACACACACACACACACACACACACACACACACACACACACACACACACACACATCATCAGATGACCTCCACATAGACGGCTGTGTCTGAGTCTGTCGTGACGGGGATCACTCTCTGACGTCTCGCTCCTCGTCTCTGTCTCTTATACAGCTGAAACACACACCGCTGCTTTATCATACAATACTCTTATTAAGACATTTCTAGCATTTCTAGAATGTCTTATAATGTTCAATATATGTTTATGTTGGACATTTAGGAATAAGTAAAATAAAGGAATAAATAAATTATTTAAAAATAAAAAATAAATTAAAAAAAGGTTCTAATTAAACAGTACAAATAAATAAATAAATGATTTAAAAATAAGCATTCTAATTAAACATTACAAATAAATAAATACAGAATTAAAATTAAAATAGGTTTTACAATGTAGGCTTTTAATAAAGAAAGTATATTTATTACTTATATATTAAAATTAAAAAATATAGCATACTCCAAAACAATGTTTTTAATAATAATAAAAGATATAAATGTGTATTAATGTGTTTACTTTTGCCTCCACACAACATAATTGGAAAAAACTGAATTATAAAAGATAAGAAAATGGAAAGAAAAACATCTAAATAAACAATCTCAGAATGTAAAACTTTTTTAAAAACAAAAAGAAAAATTATAAACTAAATTAAACAAATGTAATGTATTATTGTATTATTATTATTATTATTATTATTATTATTATTATTATTATTATTATTATCACATAACATTCTTTTTAC
>NC_056712.1:25884288-25889288 GCF_018831695.1 Puntigrus tetrazona | reverse complement strand
CTAATAGATTGCATAGACATATTCATCTAATACAACACCATTTGTGTTCTGTCTCATGAAATATTCCTGTCCCTTTAAGCCGCGAGAAACCGCTGCAAACGATTCAGAACTGTTCGAATCATTCGACTCTTTTGAACGATTGTCAACGCACTGATTCATTCTAAACATCTGATAGAAAACACACAACGTCTAAGATGAAAATTATTTTCAGGCTGGTGTATGCAAAGATTTTTCAGTATATTGGCTGGCAACCCTTATCAAAAAGTAGTATAGTTCAAGTTTAGTTACTTAAATAAAGTATATACTATAACTTTGAGTGGTTCACATAGCCGTTCGCTACTACTGCAACTAAAAGTGAAGTTATAGTCATCCTAAAGATAGTTTACTAATTAAATACTTGTAGTAGCAGTTTTATACCCTTGCATTAGAATGGTCTCAACTACTAGTTAAGTAGTTTTATATTGTATATGTGTGTGTTTTCTTTAAGTGAACGTTACGTCATACTATAAGGGCACGGATTGCTATAGGTCCTCTTTAGGAAGATCCATAATATAATCTATAATATAAGCTATTTATATCGGCATGCACCGCGGGTCTCCTCACATGGACATTTACATTTACATTTACATTTAGTCATTATGCAACGCTTTTATTTACAATTATACAACAGCGATTCATTTTTTTAGAGAGACAAACAGACAGTGTAAGTGCTTATAACACCCAGTCACAGGGAGTGTTCAAATTAGTACATGCCAGAAGGGAAGGAATAAACAAGGGGATAAGAAGAGAGACAGAGACAGTGAGAGTGAGTAGTTTTTTTTTTTTTTTTTTTTTTTTTTTTTTTTTTTTTTGTGAGGTCAGGTATTGCTGAAAGATGTGAGTTTTCAGCAGTTTCTTAAAGATTAAAGATCTTAAAGATTCTAAAAAGATTGGACGTCGCCATTTTGTTTGTACGGTAACCGTTAGAGGACAAACAGAACGCGTTTCGTTGTTCACGCGAGTACCGCACTTACACAACGACGAATAAATCATATTTTCAATAACATATCGATTTACTGAAGAATTAAGTAGATATAATTCCTTAACTTACCTTGATAAAGACAGCTTCTTTGGGTTCAAGTCTAATCTCGCCGCTGGATGGCGCTAAAATCCAGAAAACATAGTATTAAATATAGTACTACGTTCCTATTTAGGTATTGATGTGTGTTTTTCTATATACATATCTAAACACACAAAACAAAAAGAACAGAGTATTTGCTTGTAAATTAAAAAAAAAATATATATTCTAGCCTCATGCATTCTTTTTTAAAACACTTGGGTAAATTTCACAAAAAAAGTCCTGACTCTGTAACAAATAACTTCCAAATAAATAAAAATATTTTACACGTATTCCCCTAATAACAAAAGATCAACATTTACTGCAATATAATATTTTTTCAAACTCGCTGAAATTAGGGCAGGGTGCATTTATTTATCCTCCATCGCTGCTGTCTCTGTTTGTATTGTTCAGCTGAAATTAATTTCGATGGCTCTTTAAAATCTGCACGCTTATATTACTTGCAGGGCAGTGCTTGGTGAACTCTGAGAAGCAGTGAAGTCTCGCTCTCCTTTCTGCTTGATATCCAGCGTGTTTGGAAGAAGTCCTGAGCTCGACCCCCGCCTGAGGTCTTCTTTCAGGAGGACCGGGTGCAAGAACACAGTAATCAACCCCACGGTGATCCTCAGGAGGCGTCGAGAGCCGCAGAAGAACACAACTCGTGAGTCTCATCCTTCAGAAAAGAGGAAGACTTGCACTTTGAATTCCTCCTCATAAAATATACTATTGCTTTCTATATAAAAGCAGTAAAAACACACAATCTGTTGAACGCCTGCTGATGTAGAAGCTCTTACGAGGACAAGAAGAAAAAAATGTTTACTGACACGCTAATCCATAATCATCAGATCAAAAGTTAGAAGAATGAGATAAAACACAGGTATTATATCTTAGAAGTCAACATTAGTAGACAAAAAGTCATACATGAATACATGAAAAAGTCATAATTATAAGAATATATACATTTTAATTAAAAAAAATACCCCTTTATCTCACAATATTGACTTTTTATTGTCACGATTTGCAACCTTTTTCCATCATAGTTGGCTCATTCCCATCATACAGTGACTTTCTGTCTCTTTACTTACTCATATTTTCTCTAAAATAGTCACATATTTATAAGAAATTGCTTCAATTCTATACATTAGGTCTGCCTCATCACTTAAACACAGATAATAGTCATTAAAATATCATTCTGTTTTTTTACACACCTCTTTATTGATATTTGGTTTCAATTTGATTGTCCTATATAAAAAAAAATAAGCCATGAAATTATAAAAACCTCAAAATATTTAAAATGTATATATATATATATATATATATATATATATATATATATATATATATATATATATATATCTCTCTCTCTCTCTCTCTCTATACACACACACACACACACACACACACACACACACTTAAACAAACAAACAAATCCTCTGACATCTGTAGAAGGTTAGAGAGCTAAATACTGATCACTCAAAAAACTACAGCTAATCTAGCTCCAATATTTCCGCCCTGTTATGTTTATATACTGTAGAATGTGAAACTAATAGGAATTCTAATAGAACACCGGCTAGCATGTGCTACATATACTTAAACAGGTCAATATTTTGGTAGAATGCTAAAATGTTTTTAGTTGTAATATATTAATTTTGGCATTTTGCTTAATTGTGAGATTTTGTGGGCTCAGATAGTTTGGTGCTTGCGCTTCCGTCGATGATTCTAATTTCGTTTTTGGAATTGGCGGAGGACTTTTATTTTGAAAGTGGAAGTGCGTCCGCCGCGTTGTTGTGTTTCCGCGTTTCCGCGTTTCCGGTGTCGGTCACTTGATGTTTTGGCGTGTCGAGGAGAGTTTTCTGACGCTGTCGGTCTTCGAAACGAAGGTTTCAGAGCTCAGATAGATTCTCGACATCCCTCTGCTGTACGAACCTCCCAGTCCTCTCCGATATGGATCAATCGCGAGCGTTTGCGTCGATGTCGCTCTTTCTGTTGCTGTGCGTCGCGTTCAGTGATTCTGAGGCAGCAACAACAAACGCAAAAGCGGCGATAAATCCACCTACAGTTCATCCACCTGTTCACAAACGTACGTTTTACCTCCTTTTTTAAACGTGTGTCTCTATTTTGTAGCTTGAAAATACTTTAAATATGTCTAAATACATGTATGCTGTCACATTATTCTTCTTCTTATTATAGTATATGTGTATTCACATTATTAATATTTACGTATTGTAATATTTTCATAATTTATTGGATGTGTTTAATGAAACTATCACTGGTTTTGTTGTCTATTGTGTTAGTCAATGATATAAAAACAATAAAAGTGTTTTGTAAACCAGTAAAAGTCACCAATGAAAAACAGAAGTGTCTTTGAAGGGCCTTTTCATCGTTCAGTTTGTATTATTCTGCTGTTAATCCAGCATGTGATGTGATATGTTTATGGTAGCACTAAATTAAGCGTTCTGATCTGATCATCTAGACAAGTCTGTGGTCGAATCCAGCTCTTTATTTTTGGTGTTTTCTTTATTTCTCGTCCCAGCATGCAACATTATGACTTCCTGTGAGACGTGCCTCTCCAATGTCTCGGTAAGATCACATGATGCTCATTCGGTTTTTATTCGCTAGGTCATTCCTTATCGGCATTGCCATCTTCACTTTTTCAAAATTAGTGTAATATCGTAATTTAGGGACGTTTTATTTATTAAATAAGAATTTTATTTCTATCAGGCTGTCAGAAATGCTCCAATCTGATTAATCGTAACTTAATTTTTCTTAAATATATATTTTAAGCATTTATGATTTTTTTCAGAATGCATTGTTGATAATGTTAGTGAGATATTTGTCTCACTTCTTGAAGATTGTCCGCAAACAAATAACAAAAAAAATATTGAATGAATGTTTTGGAAATTAATGTCACATCCACAGATTGTAATAAATAGTAGAAATAATAATAATAAATATAACAATAATACATATTTTGTAACATCCTCAAGGATGCCATTAGCAACAACAACAACAATAATAATAATAAATATTTTGCAATATCCTGGAAGACATTATTGTTAATGATACTAATATTAATACATGTTTTCTTTTTATTTAATGAATAATAATATTAATAAAATGTTTCTATCATCCCAGAGGCTGTTACTGAAATTTATATATTAATAATAGTTATAAAAACATAATACAAAATATTTTTAACATCCCAGAGGGATGTAATTTACTTATAATAATAATAATAATAATAATAATACAAAATATGTTTGTAAAATCCCAGAGGATGTCATTTAATTTTAATAATAATAATAATAATAATAATAATAATAATACAAAATATGTTTGTATCATCCCAGAGGATGCCATTTAATTTATTAATAATAATAAAACAAAATCTGTTAGTAACATCCCAGAGGATGTCATGTACTTTAATAATAGTGATGATGATGATGATGATGATGTTGGTTGATGTTGGTTGTCTCTGTCAGTGTCTGTGGTGTCAGACGAACAGCAGCTGCACTGATTATCCCGTGTCGTACGTGATTCCTCCGGCGTCGCTGTGTAAACTGTCTCAGGCGCGCTGGGGTGTTTGCTGGGGTGAGTTCACGTTCAGGCTTTAATCACCCTGACACACACACACACACACTCACACACACTCATCAGCCCACGGAAGTAATACTTTCACTTGGGTGAAGTGAGATTCAGGCCTGGAAGTCCCCTTCAGCTTCCCCTCAGTAACACTAGAAGAGCAGTCACTTTATTAAGTCCTTTCTGTGCACATGTATGGAATACTTCCTTGTGATTGGCTATTCCTGGAATTCTTGGGTTAAATATTAATGAGTAATAACCGTCGGCAAGAACACAGTCTAACTGAGCGCTTCAGCATAAAAACAATGCATATAATGTTGCT
>NC_056712.1:25874288-25876788 GCF_018831695.1 Puntigrus tetrazona | reverse complement strand
TTTATTGGAATTGCAAAATATGAAAAGTAGTGCAGTTAGATGATTAATTGCATCCAAAATAAACGTTTTTGTTTGCATAATATGTGCATGAATACAAAAAAATGTTTGTTAAATATATTTAGATATAATATAGTAAAAATATGTCAATAATACACATAAATTATGTGAACGTTAATCGTCTGACAGCACTAATGTAAACTACAGAACTTAAAAAGTCAGTTTTAAGATATGCATTTTAGGAAAAATGTCAGATAATGATTTGTGAGATGCAGAGCTACGAGAAAAAACTATTCTGAATTGTGAGGATTTTGTTGAAGTCGTCGAAAAAAACCTTTAACTTTTAATGAACATTTTGAAAAATCTACAAATAAAGTCATAGTTGCGAGATGTGAAATTCTTTAAAAAAGTAAGAATAGCATGAGATAAGTGCAGAAACCTGAGAGCAAGTTCATAATGGTGATATTGTTATCTTTGTTATCTTGGCGTGAAGAATGAAATCATAATTGTGAGATATGATTGCAAAACACACAAAAAATCCACTTCACGTGTCTAGAACTTCATGCTCTCAACGCCACAAAACATATGTTTTTTTTATTTGTTGCTTTATAAATTTTTTTTGCTTTCCTGCATCGTCACGATTCCGGAGCGTAGTATTTTTCCCGGTCTTTGTGGCCTAACCCGTCCTCGTGGAGTCTGATTAGTCTGATTAGTCTGATTGGTCTGATTCTCTGGTGTGTGTCTGTTGCAGGAGGGCGGAGAGGAAGGTGAAACACGACGAGATCCGCAAGAAGTACGGTGAGTGACGCCAACCCCGCGCTTCCCGCGCTTTACTAAAATGTCAAACGGTACAAATAAAATCACATTTATGGCGTTCACACGCATCTATAAAGACGGGCGCACCTCAATTCATTTTTATCAAGTAAACTTTCATATGTTCTAGACTGATTGCATGCAAAGTAAAACTTTTCAAGCGATGATCTTGATGATTAGAGCTTAGTCAAAAATCCAGTATACTGTTTTTCTGTTGGTTTTATTTACGCTAGTCTGTGTTTAAAGTCCTAAAACGAACGCTAATGAACTTTTTGAAAGGTATGGATGATATATAGTCAGCAGATGTTGTGTTTGTTCACTCACCGATGCTGATGAATTAGATGGAGATAATTGCACCAGTGATTACGGCCTGGATTCAGACCGATTCTGCAGCGGCGTCTTATTAGCTGATACGTCTTCAGCTGTAAAGTTTTGTCTGATTGCAGGACATCATGTGCAGTTGTTGCAACACAGGTCTTTATTGATCTGCTTTTATTGTGTGGGGCTCAAGAATGCTGCATTCAGCAGATAACGTGTTCTTCAGACGCAGTCCGATACGGGACTCGGCTTTCTGATCGACTGTGTGTGTGTGTGTGTGTGTGTGTGTGTGTGTGTGTGTGTGTGTGTGTGTGTGTCTGTGTGTGTGTGTGTGTCTGTGTGTGTGTGTGTGTGTGTGTGTGTGTCTGTGTGTGTGTGTGTGTGTGTCTGTGTGTGTCTGTGTGTGTGTGTGTGTGTGTGTGTGTGTGTGTCTGTGTGTGTCTGTGTGTGTCTGTGTGTGTCTGTGTTTGTGTCTGTGTGTGTGTCTGTGTGTGTCTGTGTGTGTGTGTGTCTGTGTGTCTGTGTCTGTGTGTGTGTGTGTGTGTGTCTGTGTGTGTGTGTGTGTCTGTGTGTGTGTGTGTGTGTGTGTGTGTGTGTGTGTGTGTCTGTGTGTGTGTGTGTCTGTGTGTGTGTGTGTGTGTGTGTGTGTGTGTGTGTGTCTGTGTCTGTGTGTGTGTGTCTGTGTGTGTGTGTCTGTGTCTGTGTGTGTCTGTGTGTGTGTTGTGTGTGTGTGTGTGTGTGTGTGTGTCCTGATCAATGCTGATGTGATCTCGGCGGAGGACGAGTGGAGATTACCAATGAGCTTTACTTGTAGAAATGCTTGTGGAAGCTTTTTTTTCAACCGCAAACTATGAATATAAAAAAGGTAATTGTAGCTTTTTATCTCACCACTTCCTTTGGTGTTTTGAGCGCAAAAAAATCTGAATGGTGAGATGCAAACGCAAAAATAAGAAACAAATGAGAAGTGTGCAAAAATGTAAAAACTAAGAGTCAAAATTGTGAGATGTAAATGCAAAACGTTTTCAATAAATTTTGAAATGTAGGAATTGTGAAAAAATAAAATAAATGAAAAAACTGAAAAAAAAAAAATCTGAATTGCGAGATGTAAACACGAAAAAAAGTCATACTTGCGAGACATAAATGCGAAAGAAAAACTTCTGAATTATGAGATAAAAACGAAAAACTAAAGAGTTGTGAGATAGAAATGCAAAAGTAAGATTTAAGTTTTTAAGTCGCAAAATTTAAACTCATTCTACGGAAAAAATCTCACGTGCAAAATGTAAACACAAAACTAAAAAAAAGTGAGAATTGTGAGACGGAAATGCAAAAGAAATTAAATGAAAAACTAAGAAAAAAAGAAAAACTGTGCGAT
>NC_056712.1:25849288-25866788 GCF_018831695.1 Puntigrus tetrazona | reverse complement strand
GATTTTAGGCCTGAAACGCCGAGCGGATGTCTTCCGGTAGGGCCAGAATGTAAAAAGATAAGCTGATTTATTTTTTAATCCTCACTAGCAGACATCTTTTTCTAGTTTCAGTGCAAAACTCTGCATTTTTCAGAAAAACAAGCGTGTCTTGATTTAAGAATGTATGCACGCTCGTTTCCGAAAAGCAAGATGAAAATGCTTTTTTTTGTTGTTGTTGTACATTTTAATGCTGTTTCGATTGTGACTCTGTTTCTCTGCTTTCTTATAGAGAGTTAAAAGATGACTTTATTGTTCTAGAAATACAGCATCACACGCACCGCTGTCACGATGCGTTCAGATAATGCTTTTTTCCTTTTGGGCCTTACACATCGATTACGGTGTCTCCAATTCCCCTTTGCGTAACAAAACAAACTCGTGCAATCAGAGGACGAATGGATGACAGCCATTTTTTTTTTTTTTTTTGTGTGTGTTTTTGTCAATCCTTGCACTTTTTGTGATCGCGAACGCACGCAAAGGCTTCGTTTTAAATCGCTCTGGCTTCTGTGAACGACTTAGACGTTTGTATTTATACCGTGTTCTTATTAAAACGTGTCCTAATAAAAACAAGCTTCCACTTTTAAAGGAAACGGCTGCTCTTCGTCTCTTCGTGGGCTTGAGTGAAATTCACATCACATCCGGCGTTTTCTCGGCGCCCGGAGGAAGCGGTTTGATGTCCTCCTCGTTCCATCCGCCCGAACCCCTCGTCCTCTCCATACTAAACACCGAACCCAGCGCTCCTGTAATGAGAGATGCGAGCAGGAAATCGTTCTTCTCTGGCTCATTTTGTCTTGTTTCATGCCACCTGTTCTACGGTTGGTCTAAAGCGGCGCATTCGTTCCGTGCCGTAATTACAATACCGGCAAAAGTTGTGCATTAGGCGGGGAATCCAGCGGGGACATGCAAATGTTTGGGCAGATCCGCTGCATGTTAAAGGCGAGGCCAGCGCAGCCGCTGCATGCGTAGATTAAAGAACATGAAATCAACGCTCAGCCTGTTTGCTCTCTTAATGCGTGTTTCTGCATAATTCCTCAAATGATGCCGGAGAATCAGCCGTCTCTTTTATTTTTGCATCCGCCTGTCGTATAGAAAGCCATCAGATCCATGCAGAGACGTCAGATTATGGGAGTGAGAATGGTTTCATTCTAAGACCAAATCATTTATAAATTGCACTTGAAGGCTTTATGCCTTTTATTTAGGACCACTGAGATTCTTTTTTTTAAGTCAAGCAGCCCATGAAGAGTATAAAAACGCTGTATGACGTTTCGGTGCTGAGGTGCGGGGATGATATTTAGTTGGCGATGCTGTGCTATGACACGTGCATGTATTATTTCTAATAATTAATTAAATAATACACAATAATTCTATATTGAAAATAAAAAAAGTAGTAAAGTGTAGGAAAAACTTTACAAACATGGCAGTACAATCTATAGGAAAGAATAAATAAGTTTATTTTCTCTGTATTTCTCTGTCTTGTTTATATTCACTGTATATTCTATATATTCACTATATATATATATATATATATATATATATATATATATATATATATATATATATATATATGTATATATATATATTCACTATATACTGAGTATATTAAAAATAAATATATTAAAATATTTGTAATATATCATTTAAATCATTTAAATGTTCCATTCAATATTTTTTATTTTAACTAACATTTAGTTTTCTTTTTGAAAAATACTATTAAATAATAAATATTTTGACCGATATTTTTGAGGCTTTTGGTTCGTGTAATAAAGCCTTCTTATGTTTGACTGTGGTCCAGTGCTATAAAGCTGCTTCCGTATGGAAATGCAATAAAAACAAATCCAAATAGATAAAGGACAAGTGCTTCTGCAGGAAGAGCACGTCAAAAATCATTGCAATTCTTATTGCAGACTGTAAACACAATGCAACATTTTTCATAACATCAATCTGAAATGTTTCAATTCTCATAATAAACGAGTATACATATCAGGATATGAATCAATAATTTATTCATTTATTGTATATATAATAATGTATGTGTGCATACGTGCATGCATAAAATCTTTTCAGGGTATTTTCAAGATCTTTTCATTGCAGTGAATCAATTTAATCTCTTTTCCAGTATGAATTATTAAATAAGTCATGTACAAAACGTTTGGGTGCTTAAAAAGCCATTTAAATACTGTACAAATGTCCCGAGGATGCCTGGCTTTTATTATAAGGCGAGGCGGATGACGGACAGCTGATGCGGCCAATGAAAGACGCGACGTCCATTCGACGGCCAATCGCCGACTCGCGGGGGCGGGGCTAGCCCGCCGTTTTATCCGCACTCTCGCCAAGCAGGAGGAGAATCCCAAAAATGACATCCAGCAGCTTTCCAGAGGAAAACCGCGGCGTTTAGAGACGCTCTCCCGAAGTTTCCCTCCTCACACGGTCACGGATTACAGCTCGTACTCCAGATATGTAGCCATCAGACTTCGGAAATGCGTGTTTGACACAGAAGGACAGTTTTTTTCCCTCACAACTGCTATTTACGCGCCTCCGATTCCAAACTCCGGATCCTTCGGCTCCAAACCGGACATGTGCGATTTGATGCCAGCGGCTCAACCGGCCGAAAAAATCGGGAAAATGAAGAAATTGAGAAGAACTTTGTCCGAGAGCTTCAGTCGCATCGGTGAGTGTCAAAAACACGGTAAATACGCGGCCAAACGCGAGCCGTTATTGTTCGCGGGCTCCCCGGTTCTGCTGGGCAGTCTGAGGAAAGTTTGTTTTCGCCGTAAACGGTCGTTTAATGGACCGAGCGACGAACGCAAACCGCGAAAACGACAGCGACGCGGTAAGCGCGACCGTGAAGTGCAGATGTTGCGCTCCTCGCAGAGCGGCCGGATGTAGAATACAGAATAGAGCTGAGTGGAACGCGCGCGCGTCGACCATGGAGTTTTCTCCCGCGGACGCGTCGCTGTCGGATCGTTCGAGACTCTGATCGACCGGGAACGGTCACTTTTCCGTGCTTCGCTGTCGGGGTCCGGGCGCGCGGGGGCTTTGGGTTTAGGTCGCGCGGAAGAATCGCAATAGAGCTCTCCGTAGGCAACACATGTTCTGGTGCTGAGGGTTAGATGCTGAATGGGTTTATTCAATAAAAACATAGAAATAAAAAAAATAAAAATCTAAAGAAATGATGTATTTTTCATAAAGTGACGCACATACCGTAATTAAATAAAAGCATATATTTTTGCTTATTTTTTGGAGTATTTATTATATTATTTAAAAGATGTAAATTAAAAAAAAAAAAAAAAAAAAAAATATATATATATATATATATATATATATATATATATATATATATATATATATATATATATATATTATAAAATACTTAAAATTTTCATACTCCATAAAATTGTTTTATAAAAATTATTATTGTAATTATATACTATATTTAATTTATATATATTATATAAATAATTATATTTTATATAAAATATAATGTAAAAATCAAATTTTAAAGTGACGAATATACTGTAATTAAATCAAAACATATATTTATGCTTATTTTTTGGAGTATTATGTTATTTAAAAGATTGCAATAAAAATATATATATATATATATATATATATATATATCCCAGTAGATAAATGACGTGTGCTTCTGCAGCAAGAGCGTGTGAAGATGCATCGCAGCTTCTTAAAGACCATAAACATAACGCGACGTATCATCGATGCAAGCTCAGATAGACCAAATGATTTGAGTAATGCTTTCAAGTGAGTTTTATGGCTTATTGGAGACGTTCGAGCACTAGTTAGGGAGCGGAGCCGGTCGTGAAGGCTCTTCTGAAGATGCTGCCTAAGGGCCTTTCTATCCTGAAGTCATCCGTTCTGTCACCTGATGACTGTGTCTCTGCACACGAGCAGTTCACACGGGCCCCTTCCACCTCCACTCGCGCACTACAGAGGGAAGATCCAATGAACTTTGAGCCCAGTGTAGACCGAAGCGTATGATGTACTGTAGACCTACTTCACTTTAAATCATGATTAGGTTTTTTTAAATATCTATTTTAATTTTGTCTTTTAGAAATGCTATGTTCGTATTATATATTCTATAAAATATGTTAATATTTTAAAAACTATATATTAAATCAATATTTGATTTTGATTAGTTGAATGATACATATACATATATTTTTAGATCTATATTATATGTTATATATAAGGTTATATTATATATATGTTTTTGATTATGTATGTGACTATATATTTTTTATTTATACGTTAAAAGACACACATACAGTATATATTGAAAATATTTATATTACATTTCTGTATTTATATTCCTGTTGTATATTATTTGTAAATATATTTGATGTATAATCAGAACATATATTTCTTAAATATATACATGCTTATGCTTTTGCATTTATATTCATATATATATATATATATACTTTTAAATATATACTCAAAGAGTAAAAGATATATAAATGCTACAATTATATTTCATATATTATTATTAGCATCATTATTATTATTATTATTATTATTTTATTTTTTTTTGGTAAATAGGGATGCTGTCCATGTAGGGGTCACACTCAGGGATGCTGTCCATGCAGTGTTCAGACGCAGGGATGCTGTCTACGTAGAAGTCACACTCAGGGATGCTGTCTATGTAGAAGTCACACCCAGGGATGCTGTCTATGTAGAAGTCACACTCAGGGATGCTGTCTATGTAGAAGTCACACTCAGGGATGCTGTCTATGTAGAAGTCACACCCAGGGATGCTGTCTATGTAGAAGTCACACTCAGGGATGCTGTCTATGTAGGTGTCAAGGATGCTGTTCCTATAGAAGTCACACTCAGGGATGCTGTCTATGTAGGTGTCAAGGATGCTGTTCATATAGAAGTCACACTCAAGGATGCTGTCTACGTAGAAGTCACACTCAGGGATGCTGTCTATGTAGAAGTCTTTATATTTGATTGGGATGCTGTATGGTATGTATGTCTATGTAGAAGTCACATCCAGGGATGCTGTCTATGTAGAAGTCACACGCAGGGATGCTGTCCATGTAGGGGTCACACACAGGGATGCTGTCTATGTAGGGTCATACACAGGGATGCTGTCTATGTAGAAGTCACACTCAGGGATGCTGTCTATGTAGGTGTCAAGGATGCTGTTCATATAGAAGTCACACTCAGGGATGCTGTCTATGTAGGTGTCAAGGATGCTGTCCATATAGAAGTCACACACAGGGATGCTGTCTACGTAGAAGTCACACTCAAGGATGCTGACTATGTAGAAGTCACACTCAAGGATGCTGTCTCACGAGAAGTCACACTCAGGGATGCTGTCTATGTAGGTGTCAAAGGATGCTGTTCATATAGAAGTCACACTCAGGATGCTGTCTATGTAGGTGTCAAGGATGCTGTCCATATAGAAGTCACACACAGGGATGCTGTCTATGTAGAAGTCACACTCAGGGATGCTGACTATGTAGAAGTCACACTCAAGGATGCTGTCTACGTAGAAGTCACACTCCAGGATGCTGTCTATGTAGGTGTCAAGGATGCTGTCCATATAGAAGTCACACACAGGGATGCTGTTCACGTAGAAGTCACACTCAGGGATGCTGACTATGTAGAAGTCACACCCAGGGATGCTGTCTACGTAGAAGTCACACTCAGGGATGCTGACTATGTAGAAGTCACACCCAGGGATGCTGTCTATGTAGAAGTCACATCCAGGATGCTGTCTATGTAGAAGTCACACCCAGGGATGCTGTCTATGTAGAAGTCACATCCAGGGATGCTGTCTATGTAGAAGTCACACTCAGGGATGCTGTCTATGTAGAAGTCACACCCAGGGATGCTGTCTATGTAGGGGTCACACACAGGGATGCTGTCTATGTAGGTGTCAAGGATGCTGTTCATATAGAAGTCACACACAGGGATGCTGTCTACGTAGAAGTCACACTCAGGGATGCTGTCCACGTAGAAGTCACACTCAGGGATGCTGTCTCACGAGGGGTCACACCCAGGGATGCTGTCTATGTAGAAGTCACACCCAGGATGCTGTCTCACGTAGGGGTCACACCCAGGGATGCTGTCTACGTAGGGGTCACACCCAGGGATGCTGTCCACGTAGAAGTCACACTCAGGGATGCTGTCTACGTAGGGGTCACACCCAGGGATGCTGTCTATGTAGAAGTCACACCCAGGGATGCTGTCTATGTAGAAGTCACACCCAGGGATGCTGTCTACGTAGGGGTCACACCCAGGGATGCTGTCTATGTAGAAGTCACACCAGGGATGCTGTCTATGTAGAAGTCACACCCAGGGATGCTGTCTATGTAGAAGTCACACCCAGGGATGCTGTCACGTGGGGTCACACCCAGGGGATGCTGTCTACGTAGGGGTCACACCCAGGGATGCTGTCTATGTAGAAGTCACACCCAGGGATGCTGTCTACGTAGGGGTCACACCCAGGGATGCTGTCTACGTAGGGGTCACACCCAGGGATGCTGTCCACGAGAAGTCACACTCCAGGGATGCTGTCTACAGGGTCACACCCAGGGATGCTGTCTATGTAGAAGTCACACCCAGGGATGCTGTCTATGTAGAAGTCACACCCAGGGATGCTGTCTACGTAGGGGTCACACCCAGGGATGCTGTCACGAGGGGTCACACCCAGGGATGCTGTCTATGTAGAAGTCACACCCAAGGATGCTGTCTACGTAGGGGTCACACCCAGGGATGCTGTCTACGTAGAAGTCACACCCAGGGATGGTGTCTACGTAGGGGTCACACCCAGGGATGCTGTCCACGCAGTGTTCAGACGCAGGGACGCTGTAGTGCACTAGTTCTGCTGTGTTCTCTGAAGTGAGTTTGCTCGGGTGCTTTCACGCTGAAGCTGCAGAACGTCACACAGGAGTCACACAATTAATTCACAGCCGTTACTTGTCTTCTGTTTTTCCCTCTTGCTTTTTCCCTGAAGTGAAATCTGTAATATTTCTGCCGTTTTCTCCGAGGAAGGAGCAATTTAACGGCTCGTCGCCTTGAAACAACAGCGGTGACATGAATAAATCATACTGCGAGGAACATGAAAGAAAGACGCTCCTCGGCGCTCGTTTAACACTCGTTTGTGCTTCAGTCACACCGAGAGAGAGAGGCTTATTAAGCAGAGCTACGTCGAGTTTAATTATCATAATATATTTTTATACAGTAAAAAAAAAAAGCTGGTATTCTAAAATAATTATTCAGTAAATGTGATAATAGATTTTAGATGATGAAGAGATATTTCATAAATAAATATACAGTAAAATAATTAAAATTATTTTAAAAATGATATTTAAATAAAAAATATATATAAAAAAAAAATATATATATATATATATATATATGAAAAAATATATTTTTAAACCATTTATTAAATTATTATTAATATGTAAATTATTTTACATAATTTATTTTTCTGACATTATTTTAGATTTAATTTAATTTTTATTTTTCTCTGGTAATGCTGTTATTATCTCTGGTTATGTAACAGCATGTCCAATAAATAATTATGATTTTTTAAAAATAAGTAAAATAATTTTTTATTCAATTTTATTAAATTGAAAAAAACACTTAACAGATACGTAACAAATAAAAATACATTTTGAAATAATGTGTATTATTTTGAACGATGTACCACAAGAAAAGTGTGTTCATCTCACTCTTGGGTCTCACACGGGATGTTTATTTGATCATGGATCAATCCTTCCTGTGGGTGAGACACAATAGAGATCTTTACCACAATCATTAAAAGATAAAACGGCTGTCCTCCAGTATTTACACTCACATTCAGTCTCATTAGATCCGAGAGCAAAGCTTTATTACCGGCGATCAATTCTCTGTTTCATCCTGTTTCTGTTTCCTTCATCAAATCATGTTCTCTGTGGAGGTCGATGTTTTCAGGTCAAATGTTCACCGCTCCATAAACAAAACCATTTCTCTGTGGTTCCCAGGTTTTATGGGAGTTGATTAAACATCTTCAGCATCTAACCACATTTCACCCCCAAATTAAAAGAAGCTGTATATGTTTTTTTCTAAAGTGAAGCATATAATACAGTATACTGTATAAACACCCTGCAGTTTACCTTACAGTATTAGTTTATTACATTTCTTTAAATTATTAGATAATAAATCATGTGTGTGAATATATATATATATATATATATATATATATATATATATATATATATATATATATATTTATATTTAAAATATTACTTTTATTACAAATATATATATATATATATATATATATATATATATATATATATATATATATATATATATATATATATATATATATATATATATATATATGTATAATTTTTTAATAAAAAGTAATATTTTAAATATAGTAAATATATTGTATTATTAAAATAAAATATGTTATTAAAATTAAATACCTTGCTTTTAAATTATTATTATTATTATTATTATGTATATACACTTATGATATATTTAATATGCATAATCATACTTTAAATAAAATATTGATGTATTTTATGGCATTTTCTATATTAAATATTTTCAATACTTTCTATAAAAGTTTATATTTTAAATTCAATATTTAAAAACAATTAAATTAATAAATTAAAATAAAATTATATATTAATTATTATTATTATTAAAATAACAAAAATAAATATACAATAAAACAACCTTTTTTTAAAATCGAAAATATAATTTCTAAAGTGTCTTTCATTTGATTTTGGGGTTGAGTGTAAGAATAATCCCGTGGTTGTGGACGGAAAATATTTCGTCCAGTTAGAGCCTTTCTTACTAGTTTTTCACCTGCACGTGCAGAACGCATTAAATCCACGTTTTTGCTCCTTTCTTTCAGTGAAATGGATGTGTAATTTCACTTTTCTGTCTCTCTCCTCAAGCCTTCAAGAAAGAAGACAGCGGCTTTGACGAGGTGAGAGAAAGCACTTTTCTGGTCCTGCCAGTGTTTGCCGATGCGGTTAACGCAAGCGCCCTGACACGGGGCCCGGAGCAGTGCATGCTGGGATGTGTTGTTTGGGTGTGTGTGTCTCTGGGGGGATCGTGTCAGCGGCGATCATCACAGATATCAGTATCATTGGGTTGGTTCTCCAGTGACCGCACATGGTTTTTATGAGCTCTTGCGCACATTACTCGGGGATTATTGAGATTTATTATTTCAAGGACATTTGAAATGTCATTATGCAGGTTTCCTGTTTTGAGAAGACGCGCTTTAAAACCAAATGCAATCAAATTAATATTTTTTCATATTTAATACAACTATATTAAACAGATAAATGTTATATATATATATATATATATATATATATATATATATATATATATATATATATATATATATATATATATATATATATATATATAATAAAAAAAAAAAATATATATATATATATATATATATATATATATATATATATATATATATATATATTATATATATATATATATATATATATATATATATATATATATATATATATATATCTATATATTTTTATCTATATATATATATATATATATATATATATATATATATATATATATATATATATATATAAAATAGATAAAATAAAAAAATAATATAATACATATTCTGATGCATTTATGCATATGAGCATAACGTTCTGAATAAATGTAGTCCATGTATATTTTTTTCATATTTATTTTTTGAAATATTAAACAGATAAATGTTATATCTATCATATCATATCATACATACATAATATAAAATAAAATAAAATATATTCAGATGCATTTATGCATATAAACATAACATTCAGAATAAATGTAGTTTGTGTAAATGGTTTATATTTAATGAAAAAAAATGAAAAGGTAAAGGTAAATGTTATATATATAATATGATATAATAGATATAATATATTGCATATTCTGATGCATTTATTCATACAAACATAACATTCAGATAATGTATATTTTTTCATATTTATTTTTTGAAATATTAAACGGATAAGTGTTATATCTATATTATCATACATACATATATAATATAATATGAAATAAAATATATTTTGATGCATTTATGCATACAAACATAACATTCAGAAAAATGTAGTCCATATTTAATGAAAAAATATTAAACAGATAAATGTTGTTTATATAATATGATATAATAGATATAATATAATGCATATTCGGAATATATTAACATTCAGAATAAATGTATCTTTTTTCATCTGTATTTTTTTCTGAAATATTAAACGGATAAATGTTGTATATATTTCTGCGAGCATGAGTAAAGCTTGCGTGGAGCGTGAGAGGTGATCTTTATATAACCCTGAGCTCTTTCTCAGCCGTCACGTCTGGTTAGTCCCGGACGAGCGTTTGTGTTTCTGTGTTCTCCAGAGACGCTCAGGAAGAGCAGGAGAAACACAGAAGACATGTCAAATTCAGCAGATCACACAGGACCCGTCAGCCTCCACATCAGCTGAGCGAGCCGCGTCAAGTCAGCGCTTACAGACGCAGACCTCTATTTACATTCACGGCCCAATTTACTTCTGAAATCTGATGAAAGCCGACCTTCTCCGTCGGGATTTGATTGGACGGTGAAAAGTGAGGATCGCTGAAACATCATATGATGTCCGCTGGAGAGAAACAAAGGTTTAAACTTTAATTAAAGATATGAAACATTAAAAAAAAAAAAAAAAAAAAAAAAAAAAAAAAAACATAAAAATATAATATATATATATATATATATATATATATATATATATATATATATATATATATATATATATATATATATATATATAAATAATATAAACATCAACATATATAACATTTATCAGTTTAATATAAAAAACAAAATATGAAAAAATATACATGGACTACATTTATTCTGAATGTTATAAATGCATCAGAATATTCATGTTTGTGGATTTTCACTGGTTTTAGTTTGATCAAATACAGTGACAACATAAATATATATTTATATATATATATATATATATATATATATATATATATATATAGATATATATATTAAAATATAATTTATTATATTGTGGCTTGATATATTAAACAAACAATTATTATTTAACATAATCAAATATTTATTTTCTTTCTTCCTTTAAAGTACTATACAAGTAGGTAATATTTGTTGTACAATCACTAACAATATATTTTTGATTCATTTATTTCTTTTGCTTTACTTTTTAATTAATTTCGTAATAAATATAATTATTTATTTTTTCTTTTGGAGTTGTGTCTTGGCGGTATCCATTACTTGGTGATTATTTGTAGCTGGCTTGTCCCTGAATATGTCGAGACGATGAGATCCGCGGCGTTCAGAAGCGCTCTCTTCATGGGAAGCGGTTATAAATGTCTGCCGCCGCTGGGGAAACATGCAAAGAATCTGAGAGGGAAAGGAACTGTTTCCTGTTGGCCGCGAAGAGCGTCTCTGAGAAAGCAGAAAGTATTTGACCTCTGTGTGTGTGTGTGTGTGAGTGTGAGTGTGTGTGAGTGTGTGTGAGTGTGTGTGTGTGTGTGTGTTTCTCTGATTTTGGCTCAAAAATATCACTGGCAAACAGAACATTGCATCCAGATTTTGTCAAATGATGCAGATCCGGTGAAAATATTTAAAGCACATTTCGTGTGAACGTTGGTGAAGTTCTCCTGGGCTTTGAAGGACAGACGGATCACGGCGTGTGTGAGAGGTTATGTTGAGGATCAGCAGTGTTTGTAGATAGTGTGTGTCCTTTGTTTCTGTGGGTTTGTGGGTCTGCCGGAGAAGCTCGTGAAGCTCGTGACTCGACAGGAAGAAGATTCTCGGAGTTTGACTCATGAAGCTGAATCACGGCGAAATCAGAAAAAGGAGCTCGATTTTACTAATATTTCTTAGAAATGTCTCTCGACTAATACAATAGAAGCCATACGACATTTAACAATGCATTGTAGCAGCATTGCGTTATTGATTTCAATTATTTATAAAAAAAAATAATAATAAAAAAAAAAAAAATATATATATATATATATATATATATATATATATATATAAAATTATTTGTTTTTAAAGTCATGATTATAAACATAAAAAATCACAAAAATGAAATATAAATTTTATTATTAGTTAAATTTTTGTTTTTATATCTTATTTTAGTTTTTAAGAGCTAGTATTTTGTTATTTTTTATTATTTTATTTGAACTATAGCTATAAAGTTTTTATTTATTATTGATAGTTTTCAATTAATATATTTATATATATATATATGTGTGTGTGTGTGTGTGTATATATATATATATATATATATGTATATATATTTTTAGTTTATTTTAGCACTTCAAGTTAAGCAAAACATTTTTGAAACTATATCAGTTAATTTTTTTATTTTGTTTTTAATTTCAGTTAACGTTAATTTAATGGAGACAAAAGAGTCCTTGTTCAGTTCAGTTCAGTTCAATAACAGCTTCTAAATGTCAAGGTTCATGAGTTACACTGTAGTGGAGAAAAACCGTAACGATTGTGAACACAAGGTTTGTTTAGCACCGCTTCAGAGTATCTGGTGATTCTGGAGAGATTGGCTTCTTGTTGTTTGGTGAATCGGACGAATGAACGAATGAACGAATGAAGCGAGTCACGTGACCCCGTCGTCATCTGGACTGGTTCTTGCTCTCTTAAGGACAAAGGTCGGCTTTGATTCGACCTCGCCGGTTGAAGAAATCAATTCTGTCATTATGTGCTACTTGACTGCCCATTATCTAATCCTCATGAAATCAGAGACTGCTGTTTTTTTCCGCTGTGCAGCATTGAAGAGGAAATTTATGAATCTTTTTTCACTTCACAGGCATGACCGTTCAGCTCCAAAATATCCATCTCGCGCACTGCATTCAGAGTCATATGATGTTTTGCATGAAGTTGTTTTATTAAAAACCATAAATTTGATATCTCCAATCATCTGACATCCACCCTGTGCTATATTTGTAATATTTGCAGTTTATTTTTCAGTCCGTTTCCTACAAAAAGCATCATGTGACGTCTGAAGACTTGGGATATAGTCCATTAGCGTGGACTAATGTTAGTATACTTTTTTAAATAATAGTAAATATTTATTGTTTCTGAGTCATGAAACATTTCAGGAAAGAAACATTGAATTGCAGGTTTTACTGATAAAATTGCATTAAAAATTTAAATGCACAAAAAATCTATATATTTTTTTTCCTTTTTGTAAGGATAAACAGTTTGGCCAAAAGTTTGCGATTTGTTTTAATAGGTTTAATGAATAAATAAATAATACATTTCATTATTAAAATAAAATAGGCTAAATTTGGGAATGAGAAATATCACTTGTATTTTTACTGTAAAAATGTTTAGGGAAACATAATTAATTATAGTAAATTATAGTAATATATTATTATTTTTATATTAATATTTGTATTAATAAAAATGTAAATATTGGACAACATTTGAACAAAATTAGAAAAATTAATATTGTAATTTTACTGTAAAAAATATTTAGGGAAAAATATAATTAATTGTAATATATTATAATAATATGTAATTATATTTTATATACTTATAATTTTAGTATTAAGAATTTAAATATTGGACAAAATTTGAACAAAATTAAAAATAATATTGTAATTTTACTGTAAAATGTTAAGGAAAATATAACTAATTATAATATATTATAATAATATATAATTATATTTAATATTAAAAATTTTATTATTAAAATTTTAAATATTGGTCAAAATTTCAACAAAATTATAAATATTACTATTGTAATTTTACTGTAAAATATATTAATAATACATTTATTATAATATTGCTGCTATTACTACAGAAAAAATATATTTACTGAATATAAAAAGTAAGCAATTCATTGTACAATAAATTTATATCTATATTAAATAATATTTCACTGTAAAATAAAAAAACAAATCTGATATTTTAAATACATAAAATATCCTTATTTTACACAGCAGTCACAACATTGGCTGTTTTCTTTTTCTTCTTTTTGTTAAGCTGTTTTATTTTTGCCTGAAACCCCCAGGGACCCTTAAAGGCCCTTAAAGCTTCTCAGTAAGTTTGTGAAGATGTCTGATGCGTGTGGTGTTTCTAAATGCACGTTAAACCGACTCTAGCTACAGTCCGGTTGAGCCGATGAAGCTCCGAGTCCATCCTCCACGTGAAGCAGGACTGTGTGTGTGTGTGTGTGTGTGTGTGTGTGTGTGTGAAGCCCTAAGGGATGGAGGGTTGGAGAATGTGTTCATTGTGTTCAGAGAGAAACGCAGGAGAAGAAGAAGGATGCCCGTGCATTAATGTCTGGGGGAAGAAATAGACTCCTTTACATTGAATCTACTTTC
This sequence comes from Puntigrus tetrazona, assembly GCF_018831695.1. Lineage (NCBI taxonomy): Eukaryota > Metazoa > Chordata > Actinopteri > Cypriniformes > Cyprinidae > Puntigrus > Puntigrus tetrazona. The sequence continues at coordinate 25,852,391 of NC_056712.1, read as the reverse complement.
TCTTTCATCCACTATTTAGCAGAATTTCTTTTTCATCCAAAGCGACTCGAGGAATGAGGAAAACAAGGAGCGATTCATTTTAACAAGGACGTGATTCATATTCAGTCATATTAAAACAGTTTAAATTCTACAATAATATATAATACATTTATATACAAAATATTATTTAAAATAATTATTGATATATATTAATAATTCAATATATATTAAAATATTTAAATGTTTTAGTGTATGTATATGTATGTGTGTGTATATGTGTATATATATATATATATATATATATATATATATATATATATATATATATATATTTATTTATTATTATTATTATTATTATTATTATTTTTCTATGTAATATTTGATATATTATATAATAAATGAATAATGGACATTTTTATATTTTATATTTTTTTATATTTTATATTTAATTCCATAAAAAGTATATATATATATATATATACATACATACATACATACATATATATATATATATATATATATATATATATATATATATATATATATATATATATATACATGTATGTATATATATATATGCTGCACTTTATGTATGTATGTATGTATGTATATATGTATTATTTAATGATTGATTGAAAATGAAAACAAAGACATATTATTGATATATTGATAAATATGAAAGATATATATATATATATATATATATATATATATATACACATACACTAAATCATTTAAATATTTTAATATATATTTAATTATTAATATATATCAATAATTGTTTTAAATTATAAATGTATTATATATTATTGTAGAATTTAAAATGATTTAATATTACTGAATATGAATTACTGAATATATTCTCATTCCTCAAGTCGCTTTGGATATATATATATATATATATATATATATATATATATATATATATATATATATATATATATATATATATATATATATATATATAATAAAATATATATATATATAAATATAAATGGAATTAATCTATTTATTGATAAAATAATACATTTTCAGCATTTAGCAGACGCTTTAATCCAAAGTGACTTAGAACCCAGGAAGTGAATGAATTATAAACGTGTGAACTTTATTTTTCGCTCACCGCTCGGTGTCTGTCGTGAAGGTTGATCGACCTGAAGGCGCTCACAAAGGAAATTGTCATTTTCTAATCATCAACCGCAGCCTCTGGTCTCCTGTCTCTAGACGTTGATTGTTTATTCGGGGCTGAGCCGGAGTCTGGCACGTTCTCCGCTTTCATTTGTTGGCTGTCAGCGTGTGGAATCAGTTTAATAAATGTCGTCTTTCATCACGTTAAAGGCTCCTGGTTATTTTTGCGAGCGGGGCTCGTTGCTGCCTTTCGTGAATCGTGCGTTTTTTCCGTTTGTGTTCGTGGAAAAGCTTCAGCCTTGGTTTTCAGCCTCTTCTTGACGTCTCTCGTCTTTGATGATGAGTATAATCTGATATAAGTCTTATAATCACACTGCTATTCGCAAATGAATCCTTAACATACAGTAAGTGGGTCAGAGTCTTTTAAAGGGCACTGAAAGTGTGTTACAAGCTTTTTGACTATAACGAAGCCTGAATTTAAGATTCATGGATCTGAATGCCATATAACATGCCCGATCCCTTTTATTACGTGACTTTTACATAAACTTAATGTGATGAATGTTCATCGGTCATACAGAAATGAAACTAATGCCATAGCTTATTTTAGTATATGTAAGTATTTATTTGAAGTAATTTTGTATACAAATGCCTCAGAATCAGCCACCTAAAAACAATTAATAAAAACTTTTTTTAAAGAAGTGATATTCTCATATAAATTTATATATTTAAAAAATAATAATATATTATAATATATATATATATATATATATATATATATATATATATATATATATATATATATATAATTTTTATTAAATGTAGTTATATTAAATTAATATACTCTTAAAAACACATAAAAATATACATATATAAAAATGTATATATATATATAAAATGTATTTTATTATATAAAAGTATCACACGCACAGACAATTAAATAAAAATTATATATATACCTGTATATCAGAATCAGAATCAGCCACCTAAAATATTTTATAAAAACTATTTTTTAAAGAAGTGATATTCTCATATAAATTCATATATATATATATATATATATAAAAATAATATATATATTTCTTTTTTTATATAAAAAAAATATTTTTATATATATATAATTGTATATATATATATAATTTATTTTTTATTAAATGTAAATATATTATATTAAAATTAATATACTTTTGAAAACTCACATAAATATATACAGATATAAAAATATGTTATATATAAAAGTATTATATATCACACACAAAAAATGTATATTATTTTATATATATATATATATATATATATATATATATATATATATATATATATATATATATATATATTGCTACTAATATATTGCAATATGCATCAATGCTTATTTTTTTATTTTGTGTTTTGATAGTTATATTGTATATATTCAGTTGGATCTTTACCAATCTGAAGTTTGGGCCTAAATATCCACATGCTAGATGAATCGTTTGCAGAAAGATGAAGGTGAATTGCGCAGTGTATTTGTTAGGAGATGCTTCCAGACAGTGAAGAGAGCGGTGCTGCGTAATGAAGTGTGAAGCGCTGAGTAAAGCTGCTGAGATCGCCGTGTCCTCGGTCTGGGGCTCTTGGCCGTCTTCCACGCGTCCAGATGCTCGGCCGTTACTCTTGGGCTGGTCTGGAGCCCACAGACAAACGACAGGCTCGTTCTTCCAAGGAACGCCGTGAAATCTTGGCCTGATAGGCTGCATCATAAACGAGCTCTTAGTGGGAAGGAAGCAAACATTGGGATCTCACTGATACTGAGCGCTCTGGGCCTTCAGTCACTTATGCTTTTAGGTTATTAGGGATTAAATATCACTATCAAATATAACCCACATCAAACACACATATATCTATTTTTTATCAATCAATCAATCATTTTTATTACACTCACACACCCACACCCACAAACACACACCACACCCACACACACACTCACACACACACACACACACACACACACACACACATACTACAC
>NC_056712.1:25835529-25849188 GCF_018831695.1 Puntigrus tetrazona | reverse complement strand
AATATATACTTATTGCCTTTGGCTTTGTCCCTCACAAGGGCTGTTTCCAATCATATGAAATCTGTTCAAAATCTACAAAATCGATGTTTTCACTGCAGAAGAAACAGAAGTGACTGGAGCAGCATTCAGATTCATTATAGCTGAAATATAGCACCATGCATTTACACTGCATGCAAAAATATAACACTATAATGTTCTGAGCTTGGTGTTTTAATGTAGGCTACATATATAGTTATATGTATATTTCATTAATATTATAAATAGGAAGTGTTCGAAAAAGATAGTCTACTATGAAACTAAACCGCCAGTAGGTGGCAGCAGTGCCTCAAAACGAGTTTTATTACTGTATATAAAATGTTAACTTGAATTCAAATGACTAAATAGATGCCACGGTTGACATCCTTATTCGGACAATAAAGCCCTCACTACACCTACACTAGCCCTACCCAATACTTTTCTAGGGAACAGCGCAAACAGCCTAAAGACATGAGGAGGAGGATGTAAATGTGGAGGAGAAAGTGGACGAGGATGAGGGTTTTGTTGAGGAAGCCACTGTGATGAGTATTTTTGGAATATTGCGTTTAAATCATGCGTAACGTCATGTATTTAATGAAACGTTTACACAATGAAATATTTAAATCAATGAAATGAAAGCAATGGTTACATGATGTGATCAAGTTGAGTACAATGCAAGGAAAATGTAGCAGTTTCGTACGTTTATCCAGAGTCAGCTTCCCAGGGCTGGCGTCATCTCTGCACATGTGCTTTGTCATCTGAGGTCTTCATAAAAGACTGGGTGTAGTCAGCAGGAGCCATCAGATTACACCAACAAAATGTGATGTAATCTTACTTGGGAACTGCCACTTTTTCTCAACGAACAGGGAATGACTTGTTCTTGTCTATGGATAATATCGTTATGATGTAACTGTAATCTGATCGTGAGTATTTGAAAATCGAATTTACTCTAATTACAAGTAGCCTACTTAATTATTTGGGAATATGGTTACATAACGAAGCCCCACCTTCTGGGCAAAAGAGCCAATTCCTATTCAGTAGAGTCAGCGCATAAATGCAGCTGCCGAAGTCCCGGTTGCTATAGAAACAGCGTTCCGTGCGTCCCTTTAATTTTATCACCGTCATGACCAGTCCAGGAACTTCTGTTCACTCACCATTTCACTCCCTCACTAAATTAACTCTCTGTTATTTCACTACGGACATCACTTCCCATCACCCATTGCACTGACGTCACGCACACACCTGGTTCCACTCATCACACGCTCACCTGATTACAGAACTGCAACCAATCAGCCTTTTGCTTTTGTTACACTTACGGGCGATAAAAATTCTTGTTTACTTTTGTTCTACAAAATGCGTGGCTGTTGTGGTGTTCTTTTACGTTGTTTCTAGATTATGTCTCTGCCAATACTTGTAGAAACAATTTGAATGGACACCACAAAACCTAAGCAGCAAATTTTGATAAACAAAAAATGTATGTCCCTGCCTGTACTTTTCGGTATGATTGTACATGCCAGAGTACAATCATTAAATGCAAAAAAAAAAAAAAATGCTATAGGCTAAAAGAATATGGCTCAAACAAAAGATTTAGTATTTAAAAATTGGAGACTCATATTAAAGACTGGAATATTTGTATCCATATTTCCTAAAAGTTACATCACTGGAGTCTGGGAATGGGATTGAGAATTAATACTGCCCTGGTGGAGGCTTCATTGTACATATGAAAGATTTGATATGAATGTTTTAAAGCGATATGGAAAAAACACAAGTGCCACTTCCTGTCTCTCTTGAAAGGGAAAATATTTCTGCAGCACACAAAAGATCAATCTTATTCCAGTTTGGGTAATATTTACAAATAAAAAATCTCAAAATTTCTCAAAAGTACTATAAAGGATTCCCATATTTAGCAAACATTTAGTACATAATATCGTATGTTCTGTTTTGGTGTGGAGATCAGAAAGGGTTGCTTCTCAGCAACTTGTGGGCACTGAACCACAAGTCGTGCACATACCCGAATCACAGAACAAGAATGTTTAACCAGTTGAATATCTTGCCTAAAAAATGAAAGTCTTCTAAAATAAAATGATGTATTTAGTTGTATTTGAATGTGATATCTCATTACCAGCTGAAATGCGACATGATTTATCCAGGTTTCATTGATTATATTTGGGTTTTATAGCTATTGCATTCCACATCTGTGTCATGCAGGTCTATACTTAATATGCAAATACAAGTAGGTATAAAATAAAAGGATATAAAGATATATCAGTGATTTATAATATTAAAAATAATACTTTTTAAACTAACAGTGACGCTCTGCTTACAAAGCTGCTGCAGAAGAAAAGAAACTCTGTGGTTAAAAGCAATGAACCGGATTTTGGTTAAGACGTCATCCTCACATGCAAACATAACATTTTGGTGACAACTGGTGAAACATGAACAGGCTGCTTATATAAATAAAACACCTTAGAGGATTATAATAGCTTTTACAGGGAACGTTTGCTCTGTGTTTGAAAGTTGAACATGGCTGCAGAATTCTCGTGTTGTAAAACACCACCAAGATATCTAGGTGAGCTACATTTTGCACATACAACAATCAGTGTTTATTTTATAGTATATAGCATAGCTTTTAAAGGACAGCAATCTAACCTGCACGTTTATTGCATGCTCTTTCGAAATGCTAAATTTGAAATAAATGTGTTATAAAATAAATTTACCGTTGAATATAATAAATATGGATCTGCTAAATATACACAGTATTAAAGGGTAGATATCTACATTTGCATGACTTTAAAAGGTGCTGTAATTGTGAAGATAAGTGCATATAGACAGTCTAAATTAGTTTTACATTTATCTTTGCAACACATGAAGGTACAAAAAGATACAGTTTATGTCCCGACATTTACTAAACGATTTTCACTTTTCAAAGCCTATTATGCGTGTACGCAATGTGAACTTTGAGCTTGTTTGTATTTGGAAATATGATAGGCTACTTTTTTTGCACGAGTTATTACTTGTGTGAAAGAAGTACAGTAGCTCTAGAAGCTTGCACATCTGAGTGACTGTTTGATCTTCATGCAGAATCAGAGAAAACGTTTCATTCGCCCGAGCTGAGAATTGTGCTGCTGGGCGCTTCTGGTGTCGGAAAGAGTGCAATAGGAAATGTAATACTGGGCAGAAAGGCTTTTAAAGAGAAACAAACCAGAGTGAGTGAGATACAAAGAGGAAGAGTAGAGGACAGACTCGTCTCAGTCATCGACACTCCAGGATTCTTCACAACTGAACTGAGTGATGAAGAGCTGCAGAGTGAAATAAGAAGGAGTGCTTTTCTCTGTCTCCCTGGTCCTCATGTGTTCCTGCTGATGATCAACCTGAAAAACGCGGATAAGGATGAGAGGAACCTTGTGAACCAAATTCAGGACAACTTTGGACCACAAGCTTTTAAGTTCACCCTGGTTCTCTTCATAGGAAGAGAACAAATGTCCAACAAAGAATGGATGGTCTTTATGCTGAATAAAACATTTCAGGAGCTAGTCAGACACTGCAGAGATAAATATCACGCAATCAACAGCATAACCGAAATTAACCCAACACACATCACAAAGCTTCTACAGAAGATTGAAGAAATGTTCAAACAGAACGACGGCCAGCATTACAACACTGACATTTGCTTAAAGTCTCCAACCAAGATTAAAAAGGCAAAGCAAAAGCCCGAACCAAAAAAGGAGGAGTCGGAAAAACACAGAGAAAGAGACAAAAAAAGAGAAACTAAAACCATGTGGAAGACATTTAAAAGTGTAATACAGGAAAACATAACACGTACTGTGATCAAACCTGATAAAGAAACTCTTATTTCTCGTGTGAGAGAAACTGATGAAGACTGGGTTTTCCAAGAAGGCATGAACGTGAGCGGTAGCGGATCATTGGTGAGATCACTGGAATTCTCATACAAACAAATGGCTGAAGTACATGAGATCCAGGAACTCACAGAAACCTGGAAAATAGGCAGAACTGGAAAATGGGACAAGAGAAACGCCCAAGCAGGTGAGAAAACTGTTTTATTACTCTCTTAAAGGAAAGCCAGGGTTCTGTTTGATGAATAATTTACTGAGATTGAGGGGTTTTTATCATTATTATTTTCGCATAACATTTTACAAATGTGCTTGCGTTTTAAAGAATATAAAAACAGATGCACACCATAGACAATTTTACATTTATCTAATGTGTGCATCTGTTTATATTTTCTTTAAAATGCAAGCACATTTATAAAGTTCTTGACCCATAACCAAACATTTAATTATTGACATTGTCATCAGTGATCAACACTCCTTGTCACTCCAAACCCATTAATCTCGCATTCAGACCCCTTCCATTTGCCAGCTTCCATGACTAAAATTTTTCCGTCAACTGGCAACCTGGGATTCCAAAAAAACGATTGGTTAAACTGACTGTGGGCTGGTTTCACAAACCAAAATAGAGGTCGTCATTCCCGGGAATGCAAATTTTCAAATGAGAATAACAGACTGTAGCATTGTTTTTCAGATAAACAAGCTCGTTAACTTAGCATGTTTCTTAAATATCTGCAAACATATCTGCTTTAGTAGAGTCAAAATTCTACATATAGCACCGAGTCATTCTATGATATTTTAATGAACACAGATGCTGGTGATACCATGGCCTTTTAGATTTGAGTCCTGCTTTTGATCTCGTGGATCACAGGGTTCTTTTATCTCAGCTTGAATATTGATATGGTATCACTGGTACAGTGTTGAAATGGTTCAAATATTTTCTGTCAAACAGAAGATTTGCAGTCTATTTAGATGTCCATTCATCCTTGGTGGCTCACGTCACTTGTGGTGTACATCAAGGATCGATCTTAGCACTATTTTTGCTGTTTATGTTACTTCTGCAATCAATTTTGGGGTGTTGTATCACTGCTATGTGGACGACACACAACATAAACATAAAGATAACTCAGCATACAAAAGACTGGAGGCTTTAATGCATGAACTCAAACTATGGCTTACAAATAATTTCATGATACAGCATTTCAGAGCATCCAGACTCAACCTACCTCTTACTTTTATTTGCAATGAAAAAGAAGGAAATAAAACTAAGAGTTAGGGTAGGTGTAGGGAGGGCTTTATTGTCCCAATAAGATGGCATCCATTTAATAATTTGAGTTAAAATTAAAATGTACACAGAGTAAGTTATTACTGCATGCTGTTTTATAATGCAGTACAATACTGAGGTGCAGATAATGGATAATAGCCACAATTAACAATAAGATTAATTGGCTAAAAAATATTATTGGTGACAATCATAGGCTATGCATGTGACGTGCAATACTGGCATTACTGTAGCAAATAAAGCAATTACTTTATAAAGATTCGAAAAGTCTGTTTCTAAATACATAGTCACTGACACCATGACAAAACAATGCACTTTGCACAAATTGGGCATATAAAGATAGCAGTCAATTTATTATTTACAGTGTACATTGCATTTATTCACTCAATATTTCTTCTCCAATCATGTCAGATGTCAGAATTGTGATGGTGGGGAAAACTGGAGCTGGAAAGAGCGCAACAGGAAACACCATTCTGGGAGAAAAAGTTTTTAAAGAAGAAATGTGTGCTGAATCTGTGACTAGAAAATGCCAACAATATCAGCAGACGGTAGAAGGTAGGATTATCTCAGTGATTGACACTCCAGGGGTGTGTGACACATCCATGAGAGAACAAGACCTGAAGGATGAAATAGCCAGGTGTGTAGAAATGTCTCTTCCCGGTCCTCATGCTTTTCTACTGGTCATCAGACTGGATGTGAGATTGACGGAGGAGGAGAAGAACACAGTGAAATGGATTCAGGAGAACTTTGGAGAAGATGCTTTAAATCACACCATCGTACTTTTCACTAGAGGAGATCTGTTGAAAAAATCTATTGAAGCATTTCTGACAGAAAACAAGCAGATAAATGAGCTAATCGAACAATTTAAAGCTGGTTATCAGGTTTTCAATAACTCAGATGAAAATCCAGCGCAGGTTATTGAGCTTTTACAGAAGATAGACGCAATGATGAAGGGCAATGGAAGAGAGCATTACACAAATCGGATGTACGAGGAAGCTCAGAGGAAAATCCGAAAAGAAGAAGAGAAGCAGAGAGAGGAGGACGAAAGATTAAAGCAAGACGAGGAGCTCAAGATAAGGAAGGATGAACAGAAGAAACTTGTAAAGACTACAAAAATGGGAGCCTTGGTGGGAGCGGGTGTAGGAGGAGTGATTGGAGGTGTAGCGCTGGCTGCGTTTACTGGGATAGCAGTACCTGCAGCTTTAATCACAGGAGGTGCAACTCTAGCTGGAGGAGCTGGTGCACAGCTTCTCACGGAAACAATTAACAGGAAGAGTGGCAAAAAAGCAGCGAATAGTAAAACAGGTAAAGCCCCTAATCATTGAATGATTTCAAGGGGTTTAAAACAGGGGTGTTATAGTATCACGCAGAAGGTAAAGCAGTGTAAATAGTGTATTTATGCCTCCTCTGACAGTTCATGCTTTGTGAATTCAGATCATGACAATCATTAGGTTAATGCTAACTAATGCTACGGAATGTATTGAACACAGAAATAAAGGTGCATTTTTGTACCTATTAAGTACAAAAATGTACACATTAAGTACTAATATGTACCTTTAACGTACCAAAATGGACATGTAAACCTGTACCTTTTGAAAAGGTACGTCGCCAGTGACAGCTTTTGAACCTTTATTTCTGAGAGCGTACCAGCGTGTGCTACAGACACTATGATTGTGGTTATGGATTAGGTTACGGGTTAGTGTTGTGTTAGCAAACAGCGCTTTGATTGACGAGACCACTGAAATCATTAGAAATGTGTAAAAAATTTTGACAATGTTTGTATCCTTCTGACTTATATGCATGCAATTGTTTGGATCATCCAACATGTTTAAAATGGTTTAATTTTTGCTGCTTATTTTTATTATTTGCTCTTGCATTAAAACTGCATATCCTGTTGCATTCCAGTGCCAGAGACTAGTATCAGGGTCTTTGAAAAATCAGAGGAAAGGTAAAACATTTACTCACCCTTGTTTATTCTTCTCTGTAAAAAAACCCATATGTCTGCCCTCCGAAAATATTGTTACATCGTAAGATTACTTAAAAAAAAAAAAAAAAATCACATTACTTAATTTGCATAACATATTGACTTCACGGTTTACTTTAATGTCACACAATTCAGCTTTTCTTTATCATATATTTTACTAGATATCTAATTAACATACATTAAATATGTGCACGCAATTTTTTTTATTAGTAAGATTTTTAAATAAGGTAATTAATAAATGAGATAACAGCACACTTTTCCATTTATAAGAATGGCATTTATATCATCGCACTGAATGAATGATAGCACAGCTATAGCATTAAAATAACGGCTCGGTATTACGGGTTGTTCACAATGGCTTGTTTCAAGTTTGTTATTTTTCAGAGTACCAAAAGGAACTTTCAAAACACAAGCACACATTTCAATTACTGGCTTTATTGGCATTAATAAAGAAAGTTATAAATATGTTATTATTCCCTAGCGAGAAAATAATTTAAACACACCATTCCGTTTATAACAAACTGAAAAAGAAATTGCATTTAACACAATATTCAATACAGTACTGCTAAAAATATAGAGCTTTTCATTGTATAATGCTCATAATACTAAAGAACTTTACTGTCACCATTATAATTAAAAAGAGTAACTTTTGTTTTGCAACAAAAATGTAAATACTGTATCAATAAATATAGAGGGTTAATATAATTCGATTTTTAAAGTAACAAAATATGAGGCAGCCACATGAGTGCATCACATGCATACATTTCTGAATAGCTCATTCAAAGAGCTGAGGTACAACGCTAACTTGATCTGTTTGTTCATTGCGCACACACTCCACCTCAGACGCACACCTGTCGCTCAGGTGAGACTCCAGGATGCTTTCAGTTTCGTGATCCAAATAAATGGCCCACACCTATTGAAACAAACAGAGCTGCAATGCAAGAATGAGGGAAAGGAGAGTGTGAGAAGACAATTATAATTATATATTGTGCATAATTATGGAGGACCGCTGTCCAGGGCCGGACTGAAAAGTTTAACATCTACACAAGTCCTGTCCGTTTAAACACTCTAATTATCTGAAATCATTTAGTTATACCTACAGGAAAAACTCAAGGTACTGTTTATGTTAGTTGTTTCTTTGACACATTGTGATATTTCTTCGGTTTTTATTTGTTTTTCATTATATTATTGAGCATTTACTGTTTGATCTTCATATTAGTTAGCCTGGTAACATGCAAACTTGGAAGATTACATGGGACCAAAGGAAAGAAAACATTTTTTTAGCGGCAGGGCCAGTGCAATCTAAACAAGTGACCTGGTCTTGGATTTATTAATAATCCACAGGGATGTAAAAGCCTGATATTTTTCAATGTAACTGCATTTTGCAAAGGATGTGTTCACAATATTTGTGTGTAAGTATGGGGCTGTAAAATAGATTTTAGATTAAAAAGACAACGTAAAAACCACTTTGCCCGACAAGTTGAGATCATCTTGGTTTGTTAAATACACAATAAAGGTTTGTGTACTCTACCTGTGGCCTCAGTGTAGAGTTTTGACTCATCAGTGCTGGTCACTTTGCAAGTGATGTACGTTTTCCTCCTCTCTATTCGATCCAGAGAGCTGTGGATTAAAACCACACTATCCAGAGGCATCGGGCTGTACAGGAGAACAGAGTTCAATAGGTCAAATGACAAATAATAAATAAAAAAGCCAGTAAACTGAAAAAAATAGGGGTAACTGCCTTTGAAAGACTCGATTTTTGTTGGCTCTCTGCTCTTCCGACAATGCACGAGTACTGGATTACAATCTAGCTGCTGTCAAAACCGGCATAACCGAAGCTGTGAAACTCACCTGCGGTAGTCTATGCTGAGATTGGCGGTCATTATTGGTCCTGAGAGAAAACCGGCAAGAGTGCCCGTCACTGTGTCAATCATGGTGGCTATGGCTCCGCCGTGCACATGCCTGCCACACAGGAAATACACGTAACATCATTTCCTGTTCTTTTGTTGTTTACTGATGAAAATGTGGCATTTCATTTCATGCGGTGAATGCGGAATCGAGCAGCTCCTTACCCAGGTGCACCTTCTAGTAAATGTCCCGCCTGAAACACGCAAACGCATCTCTTCTCCTCCTTGTTGACAAACACCACATACTCAAACGTCGCGCCCTGCTCTTTAACATTTCTCGTGAAAAGTCGAGCTTTGGCCTGGATCAGTTTGCTGAGGTGTATGCCGCCTGCAGGACGGAAACGATGACATGTTTTTTTTTTACACTAAATTGAATTTTCACTCCATTTCGGTGAAAACAGCGACTGGAAGCCACCATGCAGATACATACGATCACTTACCAGTGGCGTATTTAATGGAACGGTTGTAGCTGGGCAACTTCCTCCACGGCCCCTTTTTTTCCTCACCATTTTCGGTGTCAGGGAAAGACAGAGCATTATAGTGGTCGTAAACCTTGCGCATCTCTGGACTCCATGAGGAGTTGGGCTGGCTGAAGTCCCGTGGCTGAGATGAGAAGGGCCATAGTGACACCGTCTGGACAAAAGTCACATTAAAAATGGTTTTCATTAATATACTATTGTTTCAGTTTGGACTAGTGTTATTACCAAAACTAAAAGTTTTAAAAAACTTAAAAAAAAAGCTTCATTAGTTAACAACATAATAATACAAAAAGATCCTGTTGATGCCGTTTTTTTAACAGTTTGATTGAGACAAAGTGGACATGTAAGATTCTACGAACAGATAACACTCTTAAAACAGTAACAATGGAAATGATCAAACAGCACCGGACCGTCCAGTCCCCCGTCGTGATTGGTCGGCTTTAGCTCTTCCAGTTCTTTTTCCTTTCAATCTTTGGCAGAATTTGGATGTCACGCGAGACACAGGCTACAAAAGGATACGACCGCGCGTCGTAAACAAAACATCGTGCGTAACAGTATACAAAATAAAATATTTTCTTAAATAGATACAAATGTTGCATGAAAGTAGACTGTATCAAAAGCAGTCTCACTGAGTCTTGATGCCCAGTATTGTAATAATACAATACTTTTAAAGTATTTATTTATCTTAATGCAAATTTCACCATTTACTAATACATTATTAAAATCGCAAGTTGTGTTTGTTAGCATGAGTTAATGCATTGAACAAACAATAATTGTAGTTTTATTCATTAATGCTGACAGAGATGATTAAATAGTGCAATTAATGTATTGTTCATTGTTTGTTCATAACTAATGTTAACAAATGCTACCTAAAAACTAAGATGAAACAAAATAAGAAGTGATCCTTGAATAATCTTTGGCCAATCAAGCTATCTTATTGTATCAGGAAAATATAAGCAGATTTGTAACATTTCTTGTTGGAATTATTGTACCTCTCTCGTTTTAAATGAATCAATTTTATTTTAGTTCATGACTCCATAGTCCAGGAGTATTTGTATTTAAACTGTTGCAGAAATCCATTTTTATTCCTAACCAATAACAATTACATCATTTAATATAAACAATAACATTAAAATTACACTGGATAATTAGCCTGGTAAAATTATTATTATTATTATTATTTTTAAAAAGGCTGTTTTGGGTTGTTGTTGTTTTTTTTAGGCTACTTTACTCAAGTTTATAACTCCTTTAATATCCTTAGTAACATATGGTTTAGAAAATACAAAGAAAAATACATTTAAAGCATTTTAATACGCGTGCTACAAATGTGGCCATTCCTTCATGGTGGCTAACAAAACACTAAGCACGAGACTTGCCTATTAATGGGGCTACAGAATGAATGTGGTTTAGCAGCAGTAAAAGAATGAACGCATTACCGAGATGGATCTGTGGGTCTCGAGTGAGGACTGCGGGTGTCTGTGGGTCTCTTTAGAAAGCAGCTGCTGAAGACTGACTCCCTTCAGTCCAACAGAAACATGTTGCATGCGGCCAAGTCTTCTCGCTATGTGTCCTAACATGATGCCTGTCAGTCCTTTTCCAGAGGAATACTGTGCTTATCACTCCGAGCCAGATGTCTTATTTTTTCGGATAATAGAAAATCCTTAGTGTCTAATTTTTACAAATGAATATGACTTTCTCGTACATGATGCAATTAACTGAAACCATTTCCATATCTATATGTATATCTATAACACTGAAAAACGCGTCTTACATACGAAAGATAGCCGTTATTAACCAATTATCGATAGAATATCGTATAAAACGATAGCTAACTTTCGGGGTGAAAATACAAGATCAGCCGGTGAACAGTGTGACTTTCAGATTCACGGATGTCATCGCTGATTGGCCAGTTCTCGCACGCGGAGTGGAAACGCGTGTCGTTCTAACCACGTGACGCGGAACGCTGCGTCTGATTGGTGGGAAGAACTGTTACAACATCCTGTGTGTCTGTTGCCACAGCAACTTTGCGATTCCGGTACTTTCAGCGCTCGCTGCTGGAATTTACTTTTTGTCATTTTACGCTTAGCAGTTGTTTATTTGCCTGCGATGCACAATCATGTTTGGGCGAGAGGCGCGACGTTCAACCAACAAGTTTGTGCAGAGAGAGAGGGACAGAATAAGGGTACAGAAATTCTGTTCATCTTATAAAACTGTATAGTAGACAACCAATGCTTGGTATAAGTAGTAACAGCGGTAGTGGTAGTAGTAATGTAGGATTTTAAGCAAGAACAAAAGATTTGTATTTCGAATGAGTGCTGTTCTTGGTGTTTATTAAAAAACATTTTTGTCACAAAAATATTAAAGCAATAGTTCGCCCAAAAATGACAATTCTGTCATCATTACGAGTAGTTCTGTATGAATTAAAAAAATGTATGGGGAAAAAATACTATGGAAGCCAACGGTGACCAAAAACAGCCTGATTAAAAACTTTCTTCAGAGTATGTTCCTTTGTGTTCAGCAGTACTAAAATGTTCATACAGATTTGTAACTACTTGAGGGTGAGTAAATGGTGACCTAATGTTCATTTTTTTGGGTGAATTATTCCTTTAAGCAGCACAGCTGCGGTAATGATAAACATTTCAGCATATTAGGATGGTTTCCGAAGGATCGTGTGACTCTGAAGGTTGTAAAACTCAGCTTTGTCTTCACACGAACGAATCACATTTTAAAACATGTTGTGTTAAATAGAAAAAACTTGTTTTAAATTGTAATCATATTTTGCGATGTTACTTTTTATTTTATTTTTTTTAATCAAATTAATGCAGTCTGGTGAGCAAACTTTTGAACGGTATGTAACACATAATTACATGTTCAAAAATATGATGAAAATTTAAGCTGTGCGTCATTTACATATCTTGCCCTGGAGGTCCTAAGGAGACTCTCGGGTTTAAACCCCTTGCACAGACGTGTATTTTCTTTTTCTAACAGAAAGATGAAGAGATCGCTGACAAAACTGCTGAGCTGGACAGGTGTGTTTTATGTTAGTCTTTACTAAAATGATCTATGTTATGGATGACTTGAACCCTTTGTCTTAGAGGAGCAGCAGTGAATATGTCCTTCACTGATGCTATGTTCTTGTTCCAGAATCAAAAGTGTGATATTGAGGGCTGAATTTGAGTGTCTTGGCCTCAATTATCACGAAAAAGCCCTGAAACGCAGAGAGAGGATCCAACAGAGAGAGATGGAGTTGTGGAACACCTCTCTCACTATGGTCGGTACAGACAATACAGTGTGCCTTTACTTAAAATATATTGTTCATCTGGATTATACGAAACAAATAAGTGTTAAAAAAACGACTCTCAACTTCATATAAGTTATTAATGACTTTGTTTCTTTAGTTGCAATAGCAGTATAGGACCGGTAGGGGGTAGTATAAGAACGCGAGGCGAGGCTAATTGAAAACACAGCCGTTCTGTTGGATCTTCGAAATTCAAATGTGTATTCTTTTTAAAATCAGTTTTGCTTATAGAAATTTTCATGGGGGCAGGTTTATTCAGTCCAAACGTAGAAAAAGACATAATATCTGCAGTAGGCTACAGACACAAGTCGCCTGTCGCAGATAATCACACAGTCGTAAGACAAACAGCAGGTGTCAAATGAGTAATTACGCTCTTACGATGATTGTTTGAATTCCAGATAGACGTTGAAGATGACCCTGATAGAGCCCTCAAATATGTTCTTGATTCCGTAACAAACAGAGTTATCTTGAGGGCCCATCCTTATTGTTGCAGTCTAGCTTCGACCGCAGACTAACAAAGACAGGCCTAACTGAAGGATCGAGGCCTGGAACAAATAGCTCACTGGGTGATTACGTCAAATTTTAGTGCTTGTTGAACTGTTGTTGTCGGTTTTTTAGGATTATGCAACTTTCCATTCAAATCGGAACGATATAAATATTAGTGCTGTCAAACGATTAATTGATTAATCGCATCCAGAAGTTTTTGTTTACATAAAATGTGTTCGTGTGCTGTGCATATTTATTATGTATAAGACACACGTACAGATATTCATCTAAACATATTTAATATAAACATGCATATTATATAACATGCATATTTTATATAAACATGCATATATTTATATA
>NC_056712.1:25833083-25835429 GCF_018831695.1 Puntigrus tetrazona | reverse complement strand
GTGAGTAGAAATTATAAATTGAAAAGGTTTTTAATTCTGTAAATGATATAAAGTGTAAGCAAGGCCATGTTTCATTTTATTTCATTGCTGAAGAGAATCGCAACAATCAGCGGCGTTCAGTGTGTTTTTCTTTTCTTTCTGATCAGATGAAGAGAGACGAGATGCACACGATGATCAACAGACGGATGTGAGGATAGTTCTTCTGGGTCAAACTGGTGTCGGGAAAAGTGCGTCTGGAAACACAATCCTGGGACAGAGAGAGTTCAGATCTAAGATGAGCTTGNATGAAGAGTTAATAACAGAGATAGCGAAAAGTGTTTATTTATCCAGTCCTGGGGCTCACGCTTTTCTCATTGTGTTTCCTGTGAATATAAGACTCACTGATCAGGAGTTACAGATTCTTCGAATGATTGAGATCATGTTTGGAGAAGAAGTGTTAAAATACTCCATCGTTCTCTTCACTCATGGAGATCAGTTGGAAGAAGAGCCTGTAGAGGAACTCATTAAAGACAACTATAGAGTTAGACGTCTAGTAGATCAGTGTGGAGGAAGATATCAGGTGTTCAACAATAAAGATCTGAATAACAGAGAGCAGGTGAATGATCTGCTGCAGAAGATTGACTCAATGATAGAGCAGAACGGAGGACGACACTACAGTAATCAGATGTTTGAAGATGCTCACAGAATCAGACTAGAGGAAGAAGAGGAAGAAGAAAGGAGACAACCAGAAACCAAGTGTGTCTGTAGTTGACGATTGTGCATTCTTCGAACACGGTTAATGACAGAGATCCTCAAAGATCCTGGACCTTGTGCTTTTCTTGTGTTTAACGCCTTTAATAGATTCACTGATCAAGAGAAGTTTCAGTGTTGAAGAAATTTCCAAATACATTCTATTTACTCTGGAGATTTGCCAAAAGAAAACTCTCCAAAAAAAGCACAGGTTAGTTGATCTAGTTGATGGAGGTAGAGTTCACATTTCAGTTGATTAATGATTATCATGATCATTTGTATCAAATGATGCCTGGTTTATCGATTTATCCACTTGCTTTGTTTCTACTAGCTATTGTTTGTCATTGCACCCTTTTAGTGCTACTCTTTTTTTGTTGCATGTACATTGTGAAATTTCATTGAGCCCTGGAAAGGTGCTATAAATAAAGCTCTTTTGAAGATGCTTTCAAACTTTTCATTGCTCTTCCAAAACTCCCGAAAGAAAACGAAGAGCCGGTGGTTGCTCTGAGAGTTTGGCTAATTCTTAAGAATTTGTACAAAACTTCACACAATTTTTTGTATGAATTTCTACGAAATAACGTGCACCTAACCCCGCCCCTAAACCTACGTCACCAGGGTTCAGTGTTGGCCACGTTACTTTAAAAAAGTAATTTGTTATAGTTACAAGAAACTGATAGTAGGAGAGCGCCAGCCAATGAGATTGTCTTTCATGCATTAGCCCCGCCCACTACCAGAGAAAGGGGCGGTTCTTAAAAGCTAAAGGATTCCAAAGGAATATTTTAACAGGAAAATACAACAAAGAATGTTGTTTACATGTATCTTTGCGTGCGTGACACAAAGTAAAAAAAGAGTTTATGGTATGTCAAACACAGCTACACTGCGTGCTCATTTAGATGGACTGAAAAACAATACTCTAATAATATCATTATGAATTATGACACATTAATTAAGACACATTCTGTCACCAGTAACGGTAACGCCGTTGTAACAGGAACAAACAAGGAAAATCAAAACGGCCTCTTGCTCTATTTTCTTTCTATTCTATGTTTTCTTTTTATTTATTATATAATTTAAAAAAAAAATAGCTTATGTGTATTGCGTTACTAACTGAGAGTTGTTATAACACGTGTATATCATTTGTAAGTCGCTTTGGATAAAAGCAAATACGTTTATAATGAATTACATCTTCAAATAACATTACATCTTAAGTCTTCAAATAAAGTATTTTGTCATTTTTTGTTTTATATAAATACAGCCTATATATTAACTTTTTTACCGAAGTCCAACTTCAGCTGTGTACTTTTCGGTATAAAATATATTCAGTTTTCCGGCTGATGGACGATGTGGTGTCTCTTATATGATTACATTATTATCAGACAGACGTAACAGAAGACGGAAAAACGAAAAAAGATGAACTTGTTTTGGGGTCATCCGCCGTCAGCTGAGCTTTAAGACCGCCAGAAGAAACATGAATTATATCCAGCAGCAAGAAACAAAAGCACAAGGTTTACCATCTTTAGACGTAACAACCATCATGACTTTTTACTGAACTCTTCTTATTCGTGAAAATTTTTCACCCACCAAGCTAATGGTGCATTTGAATTTCTGTGTTTTATA
>NC_056712.1:25826405-25832983 GCF_018831695.1 Puntigrus tetrazona | reverse complement strand
GTGTCTAGTAAATAATAACATCAATAATAATAATAATAACAATAATAATAATAATAATAATAATAAATTAATAAATAAGTTAATATGAAACTTATAAAAATAAAATGCAATTATATCTAAATAACTAAAAGAAAATAATATTGTACAGCATTTACAATTATTGTGAATTGGGTTCTGACACATTAAATAATATTAAGGAGTCCATGGCGTCTAAAATATTAAAATAGGCCTGTACTAAAATCACAATAATAACGGATAAATAGCAATAAAACACAACCAACAAAATGCAAACCTGTAATCCGCCGACTTGAACTCGAGATGACCTGACTCATGAATATTAATTACGTAACATTACGTTCGCCAAGAAGGCCTCGCTAATTGGCTGAAAGGCGGAGTCGGGAAGGCGGGAGTTAGTCAGTGGACGAATTAACGGCTTCTACAACGAAGGACGCTTATGAATATTAATTCGATGTCAACACCGTCAGCGTGACCACATTACTAACATAAATGACCAGCAATCCATCCCAAACAACCCTTAGATTTCCTCAGGATCACGTCTATATACGAGTCTCACCCGCATCTAATTATTAAAAACGATTTAGTTAAGACTTGTGTGATTTATAACACCCGTCCAGCCATTGAAGCTCGTCACACCACGAGTCCAGAGATTATAAGCTCAGTTTTGTGTCGTCGTGTAGATGTTCGTGTAGATGTTCGTGTAGAGTGTTGCTGGAAGGCTGATTTAGTGTTTACCTGTCATCCTGCGCGCCTTTCCTCAGATGGTTGTCGTTCTCCAGAGAAGACACGAGTTGATTAAAGATATAGAGCAGCGAGCAGAAGACTAATAGCGTGCAGACGAACAGAACTCGAAGATACCGACGCATTTTCTGACTAAAAGAGCAGCCATGAAGATAAATCACGCTAAACGCTTCACTAACTACTATGGCGGAGGCGAGCTCATGAATTTTAATCAGCTGCGTCGAGAACTTCCTGGATCGTCCAGTCACGTGACCACGTGGCTCCGCCTTTCAGCCGAACGTTGATTATTATTATTATTTTTATTTCTGCAACAAACTACGAATTCTTCTTCCAGCTTTTCATTTGACAAATCTTATACATTTACAATACACCCAAAATTATTTTTGAAACACAGAAAACAGCGGCTTTGTTTTGAGTCATTTACGTTTACGACCAGAATTAACCCGAATATTAAAATAAAATTCGATGCAAACTGAATAAGTACATCTTGCATTACTAAACCAAAAATGATTGAAACTTAAAGCCGCTCAAATGTACCAAACCAAAAGGCTTTACTAAATGAACAATCAAAGAATAAAAAAATTGTTTCAATATCACCGAAAGGTACAATTACTGTGATCAATATTATGTACCTTAGAAACTCTGTGTAGATATCATTAAAAATGTACTTATGGGAAAGGAGAGATACGTTACCATTCACACAATCCTTCAGAAGTGATTCTGCTCAAAAAAGCTATGATCTATGATGCTGAAAATTCAGGGTTGACCACAGCCATCAGTTACATTTTAAAATATATGGAAATAAAAAGCAGCTTTTTTACATATTATATATTACATATCAAATAACTCTAAATCTGAAAGGATGGCTACACACTAATACATCTACATACTGAAACTCAATCTTTCCATGGATTCAGATCTGGGGAATCGTTCATCGGGAGGAGGAGGGCCTACGAGAAAGAACGAGATTAAACACATCAAGTCATGAACATTAATGCAACCGAGATCGATCTAAACCTGCTCGATTCATGCACAGATTAATTCTTCATCTTTTAAATGAGAATATTATTATTACAAATAAACCCAACGTGGGATTGTGCTAAAGTCTGAAATAATCTCTTAAATAATTTTTCATTAGTTTTTGTTTATTTCTAAATGATGCTAAATGATGCTATTTATTTGTCTTGCTGTGTGACATTAAATGAGCAACACCATCTGCTGAGGTCTACTGCATAAACATATAACTGGTTTACAGTCNATATCTGGAGAGAGCGCCCTACTTAGGGACCAACTCCCCTGAAGTCAAGGGACCCACAAACAATAGCGGGGTCTGCTTACTATTCATTTTATACAAATCTTATACTCTTATATTTGGCATTGTGTACTATGAATATCGTTGCATGACAAATTGTATGAATCTTAACTGGGTTGAAACCAAGAAGAACATCTTACCTCCACCAGACATTTTCATCACCAAGAGAAGATGACTTAAATGTTTAATTCCATAATCCTGAAGAGTGCGTTGTTCTTCGAGATAGATCCCCGCAAACATCAGCCCTAAAAAGTGTGGGTCTGACAAAAGAAAAACCATGATGAGCAACTCCAATGACATGTGAACGTATACATAGCAAAATAATTTAGACTTGAATCCTTAGGGAGAACATCATCGTTGTGTCTGCACTCAAGACAAACTTCACTAAAATAACGGCGAGATTCTTTCAAGAAAAACACAAAGCACTTATCATACCAGGTGCTCCAGGGATCCGATGTCTGAGTTTCTTCTTTAGTTCTAAGATGGTTGTGTTGTTAAACTTCACCTCTGAATCTGACACTGTCAGAGAAAATTTTGTTCATTTTGTTATAGACTATGTTGACCTGAAACATCATTCTGAATGTTTTAGCAGAAAAACGGAAAACGACAACAAAATGAAAAACGTCTCGCAGCAAGCAAACCGAGACTCTCTTGATTCCACGAGGCCCGTCGTTCCTGATCCGAGTGCTTTCACTTTCACTTTACACTTAAGTGTGTTAACACTGAACACAACCAGGAAGAGTTTAAACGCCAGAAAAAGCGGCATAATCGTACAGTAAGTGAAATTATATCTGCCGAGCGGTCGAAACTGATGTAAAGACACATAAAAGTTGTGTCACTGATATTCTCAATAGATTAATGTTGACTGTAACCCAAAATATTAAAACATAATTTAACCCTAAAAGGCCATAATGGTGACGTCTTACATTTAACAATTTTTATATAATTTGTACAATTTCAAGATTTTTTTATTTATTCGTTTTTCTGACTTGCACATTAATTTTAAAATGTTTGTGAGTGCATTACCATTTTTAAAACATACTTTTACACACACACACACACCAAAGTGTCTTGCAAATGAGGACAACAGCGGAAATTAAAATCAACAAAATGATAGACAAATTATTCTCAGATTAACCTAACACATTACACCTAGAACGTTTAATTGTATAATTAATAAAAAAGGAAACGCAGAATACAAAAAGAGTAAAAGAAGCTAGAGTTAGAGGGCTTTTTTGCTTTTTGTTAACTGTATAATAATTAAAAAGAAAACAAATACAATACCAAAATAATACAGAAGCTAGTATTATTTTTCATTTTGTTTGTTTTTATTTTTTTGGAAAACAAGCAGTAAATGAATAGAGTGCAAGTTTAAATGGGGCAATATTTTTTTTATTAAATAGAATTTATTAAATAGAATTTTTATTAAATCTTCCCTTTATATAGGTTTGCTTATGCTTTCAGTTTATTTCTGTTTACAGTGACCCTAGCTGTTACTGTATTAATTAAAATCATTTTACTGTATAGCTGGCACAAACAAAAATCTTTCCTTTACATATGTTGAAACTGAAATATTGGAGTGATATAGCTTTTTTATAAATAAAAAAAGTATAGACGACATTGCTCCAAGAACCAGTATGTTCTAATAATTTCAATATTTCAAACGGTCACATAATTTCTCCAATAATTTCTTCA
This sequence comes from Puntigrus tetrazona, assembly GCF_018831695.1. NCBI lineage: Eukaryota > Metazoa > Chordata > Actinopteri > Cypriniformes > Cyprinidae > Puntigrus > Puntigrus tetrazona. The sequence goes on along the minus strand of NC_056712.1, from coordinate 25,829,217 downwards.
GAGTGAACCTTATTATTACTGTATTCACTTTTAACTCATTTTACTGTAGGTTAAGAAAATTAAAGGTATATTGCTTCACCCCAAGGTTATGAATGGTTATTTACGTAATGAAATTATTTACTAGGGTGATTTTTCAAACATCATTTCAGTCCATGGAGCAATGAAAGCACATAGATTTGAATCAGGCATTATTTCTGTGTTTCACTGACAGAGACAGATTAAAACAGAAGGAAGGTACAGAAACACAGTTGAGTTTACTGAATTTAGAAATGCTAGCAGGCTCAGCTTAGTAAATGGTTCACTTCATTTCGTCTCTTTCATAGATTCCTGTTTCCCCCCCAAAATAGCTTCATTTAATATCTGATGTTCCTTTCCAGGAATATGTTTGGTGATTATTTTGAATTGGTTGCGAGCCGAGATCCAAATGAGACGTCTTAACAAGGGCATAAGGCCAGGTGAATGGGAACTGTGTTTGTTGATGCAGTGAACTGGGGCTTCATTATCGCAGCGAATAGGAAGGTGGCCACTACTACGGGGTAGGTTTGAAGCTCCTAGAATGGTCTGTCGATCTTTTCTTGGGGGAGAGAGGCTTGGAAGTTTTCGAGTCGAGACTGATGCCTAGAAATTCTATGGAAGCCCTGGGGCCTGAAGTTTAATGAGGAGGTCGTCGAGGAGATGGATGAGGTAAGGTATTTGGTAGTTGTTACAGAGAATCCAGCAAACCGCTTCAGACATGTTGAAAATCCTGGGGTTGCTTTNAAAAAAAGTCTGGCAAATGACATTTTTAGTGAAATGGCGATATATGCATCAAATGTTACTTTCGCTCTTTGTGTATAAAAGTTTTTACGTGAATCGTTTTAAAGGGGTTAGGTCCTGATTGGCTGATTTATGTAATTATCTAACAAGAACGAAACTAGAGCTTAAGAGTAAAAGTAAAAGTAAAAGTAGACCCAGAGATCATCAGGAAGTGTTCAAAGCAACATTCAGCACAGAGGAAATCAGACATGAGTGAGTTTGGTAAGTCAATTTAAAATTGGTTTTAAAGTAACATGAGTATAAAGAATAAACGGTTTTGTTTGTGTTTTTCTCAGATGCATTACTGTCAAGCGACTTTTCCGAAGGTTCTTATGACTCAAATGTCTTATCGAGTAAGTTATCTGACCGTTCACTGACATTTATTGTTGTCTTTTTTAGAATTTTAACAAACTGCCTTTGATGTTATTTATTTTTTGTCACTTTGGACACAAATACTAAATGAAAAAATTGCGAAAGCAAGTGTGTTCATACAGAGAAACACGATAACCTAATGTATTTGGATTCCAATGTATTTGAACTAACTTTGAGGAAGAAATCCAGCTTAGAATATAACGATCGTTATTGCTTTGCAGCGTCTGAGCTAAGGATTGTTCTGGTAGGGAAGTCTGGAACAGGAAAGAGTGCAACGGGAAACACTATTCTGGGACGGGAAAGGTTTCGTGCAGAATCCTCGCCTGTAGACGTTACGAGAAACTGCAGCAGAGAATCTGTAGAGCAAAGAGGAAGAATAATCTTTGTAATTGACATGCCGGGGTTTTCTGGATCGCTGACCAAAGAAGAAATGAAGACACAAGTAGAGAAGTGTGTCGAGCTGTCCGTTCCCGGTCCTCATGTGTTTCTGCTGGTCATCAATCTGGACGCAAGGTTTACACAAGAGGAGGAAAACGCGGTGAAAGTCATCCAGGAAAACTTTGGAAAAAATGCAGCGCGCTTTACTATCGTTCTGTTCACCCGCTCGGATCAGCTGGGAAATAAAACTTTGCAAAGCTTTGTAGGAGAAAGCCCGAACTTAAGGAAACTCACTGAGAGCTGCGGTGGAAGATACCATGCGTTCAACAATAAAGACTTGGGGAACCGCTCCCAGGTCACAGAGCTGCTGAAGAAGATCGACAGGATGATCCAGGAAAACGGAGGAACCCATTACACCAATGAAATGTTCGAGGAAGCTCAGAAAAAGATGAAAATGAAGGAGATGAAGAAAAAGGCAGGAGACGTTGCTTTAGGAGTCGCATCGGTTATAGGAACGGGAACGGCGATAGCTGGAGGTCTCGCCGCCGAGGCTGCGGTCGCACCGGTTTTAATCGCAGCGGGGGCTTCGTTTGCTGCGGGAACGGCTATATCACTCGCTGTGAAAAAAATCACGGAAAAGAGAAAGAAAGAAAGCAGTTAGATTCAAAATAAAATGCTCTCAGCTGTTTTTAAACAGGTTGTTCTTTAAAACTTACAGTATTTGTATAGATGTAACAGATGGCTGATGATGTCGAGGGATTGTGTTTATTTGAGTGATACCTTGTATTGTGAACACACTGTGATGTGTTACTGATTCATCAAGAAGAAGAGACCACACAGAATATTGTATTCTTTTATTTGGAACGTTTGCTTGTATGGCTGGGATTATTTCAGTGAATCTTCATGTATGCAGATGTCCCTGTCATGCTCTGTCCTTCAGCAGCTTGATATATAACAATATTGTATCATTGTCTCATCATTTTAATTCCTTTCTTGTACTGTTGTTGCATTTCTTCATTGTCTGTTCGTAATTTGAGTCTGTAATAAAGCTAAAGTAAAGAAATAAATATAACAAAACCCCAAACTAAGTAGCCCAATATCCCTGTAAACTAGCCAAAGAAAAATGTGGAAAACAAACCGAAATCTTCAGCGCGTGCGGCGCCGTAACTAACCTACTCTCACTAGGACGAGAAAACAAAAGTACAAAAGGGCGCTCACTCCTTACCTGATGTGTCTAACATGGAACAGCTACGTGCGAAATGTATGT
>NC_056712.1:25825832-25826305 GCF_018831695.1 Puntigrus tetrazona | reverse complement strand
CTGTAACAAATAGAGTTAGCTGGTTGGTTGTTTTGTTTCTTCAAATTTCATACACATGGACATTTGTGATTGGCTATCGAATCCTAACATTTCTTACCTATCACAGTCAGTTTTAAGTGGCCGGTTTAGCCACCAGAGGGCACTCTTTTTTCGTCGTTATCTGTTTTTGGTTATTTTTTATTTTAAATAAAACGGCAAACGGTTCTTTTTGTGTGAGCATCCCTGACAGAAACATTTTAAATATACTATTTATTAAAACAAGTCTCTTTCTTTAGGGAATCTGAGGATTGTGCTGCTGGGCAAAACTGGATCAGGAAAGAGTGCTACAGGAAACACAATTCTGGGTAGAAATGCATTTCGTGAAGACTTCAATCCAGAATCAGTTACTCAAGAATGTGAGATGAGAAACTCAAAAATAGGTTCAAGGAATGTCGCCATAATTGACACTCCAGGACTGTTTGACACATGGATGG
>NC_056712.1:25817825-25825732 GCF_018831695.1 Puntigrus tetrazona | reverse complement strand
ATTTAAAAAAATAATAATTTATTGTGTTAGTTGGTTTAGTTACATATTGAAGCTTAAAAAAATTGCATTGTTGTGGAAATTTTATTTCTTTTTTTGTTTTTTACTCTCGATATAAACAATGACTGAGCCTGTAAGAGAGGTTTTGATTGAAGGTAATAGCAGGGTCTGCTATACCATCAGGAGAAGGATAGTGACCCTAGGGGGTCACCTATACTGGGGAGGTATCTTAAAAAAAGGCAATCCATGATACTTTTTCTCTATCTCCTATTCATGTGTGGAAAAGTAGACAATATATTTTACCTTCTTGCAATAATAAAATCTTTAAAGACCATTTATTGAGTTTGCCTCTTGCCTTTGAGAGCTGGTTTTAAAAAAAATTCACGACAGCATCTTGACTAAGTATCAGTCAGTATCATAATTCAAAATAAATTAATGCACAGGCTTTAAGATGAATACAAAAAAACTATATAAATAGATATATAAATATAAATTGAACTTATTTTTTTTAAGCATAGGCTGTTGCCTGCTGCATTATCTCTCCTCTGCGTATGCAAAGAAATCTGTATGGCACAGAGAGGTAGAACAGGTTTGTTGAGGAAGTCAGTACTACAAAACAATACTAAGCCTTGTTTTTGCCAGTTCCCTGTTTTTGCCTCAGAATCTTTTAATACTTTTTGTAATCTGTAACCATCCCTTAAACACAAACCACATATTAATACAGCCTTATATTTATTTTTTTTATTATTAATAAACATATCGGCCTTTATTTTGATAGGACAGGACCTTGACTTGGTGCGTTCAGGTGCTTTGTTGGTGCGTTGCTATTTTGAGTCAACGGAAAACATCTGTGCCATTGTCTTTAAACCAGTTTTTTCCTGATCAGTGCAGAGTTGCCAACTGCACGAAACACGCTTTAAGGCTCTGTCTCACGCTCCCCGTGTAAATCTCAAGCCAAAATGGCAAGCCTGCTTGTGATACGATAAATTCTTAGCTTTCAAATTTAGTTTAATACGAAATTCAAATAATAAATACTGCTTTGACGCTTTTTATGGTGGCATAATTTATTGTAGCGCCTCAGTTACAGAGTTGCAACAGGCAGTTTATTGACAGTAGATGATACAACAGAGAGACAAAATACTAGTCCAGTAATTGGCAGAGGGTCCGTCCAGGCAGCAAACAACCATAAACGATAAACAGGCTAGAAGGATCAGCACAGGCAGCTAGAGTCAGGAATCCGAATAAACAATCAAGGTCATAATACGGTCAGAATAAACAGGGAAACCGTTTAGAAACAAACAACGTAGCACATCTAAACTTCACAATGTGTTAACTGGGGAGCTGTCCTTTATACTGGGGAGAATGAGTGTGGTAATTAGCGTCAGGTACAAGGTGATCAGTCCCATGTATGCAGGTTTATGGGAATTTGAGTTCAGATTGAGAGTTGGTACTCGGGTGAGGTTCTCTCTGGTGGTGCGAGAGATGTGGTGCAGGAACCACACTTGTGAAATTAAGAACTTATTATTACGTCGATGACATTATTATTTTGATGACATACACATAAATAAATATGTATGACTGTATGGCTCTTTTAATTTTTATAAGTTTACACAAACAAGGGGCTGGCCATTCACTGCATTGGCCTAAATGTGATAGTGTCCATCACCGCTGGTGGTAAAGCACTTAAGTCTGCCGCGTCCTGTCCAGTCACACATAGAGGTGGTGGGCCAGTATGGCGCTACCAGCAGGACCTGTTCCTCATCCTTCTTGACGTTGCACAGTGTCTGTACTAGAAGGCTCACTGTGGGAAAGCACATTTTCTTAGACCCTGAGGCCAGCTGTGTGCAAGTGCGCTGCAGTGCAGGTCGAAACACACTTTATTTTTTCCATCGTTAAACTATCAAAACAATTCTGACATGCCCTAAAGGCCCCTGTACCATGTGTTCAAATCATTAAAATTATTTTGTGTCATGACTGTAAATAATTATGTGGATTCTGACATCAGAAATGTGCTCTAAAATGCAACTAATTACTAAGTAAAATTTTTTGTTTTAACTAAATAAAATGTGGGTTTTCATAGCAGTATGTATTTACAGGGGTAACAGTCAATTAAAGTGACATTTTCTCTTTGACAGAGCCTGGTGAAGCACTTGATTCTCTGAGGATTGTACTGTTGGGAGCCTCTGGAGCTGGTAAGAGTTCAATAGGAAATGCAATACTGGGACGAGAAGCATTTAAAGAGAGCAGTACCAGGGAGAGTGAGAAACAGAGAGGAAGAGTAGAAGACAGAAACATCTCCATCATCGACACTCCAGGATTCTTCAACACTCATATGACTGATGAAGTGCTGCAGAATGAAATGACGAGAAGTATGCACCACTGTTATCCTGGTCCTCATGTGTTCCTACTTATCATCAATCTGGAGACCTTAAAAGAAGATGAGCAGTGTAACCTTGTGGAGAAAATCCAGGAGAACTTTGGAGAAGAAGCTTTACTGTTCACTATGGTTCTGTTTATCGGACGGGACAAATTATCCAAAACAGACTTTATTAAAATCACTGAGAGTGAAAATGTTAAAGAGCTACTAGACTACGTTGTGCAAGGATATCATGTGATAAACAGTAAAGATGAATGTGATTCCTTTCAGATCAAAATGCTATTGAATAGAATTGATGAAATGGTGAAGAACAATGAAAAACTGTGCTACTTCAGTGAGATATACCTGAGGAAAAGACAGCTACAGACAGAGGTGCAAGAGCAGAAGAGAGAAATTAATCCAGAGGGAGAAATAAAAAACAAGCCCACAGAAGACATTGAGAGAAATCAAGAGAATGTGAGTGAGGATGGGGAAGGATTTAACCTACAAAGAAATGTACAAGAAGCTGAAGTCCAGGAAAATCTCCAGACACAGATGAAAATGGAGGAACTAATACAGGAGATGGCTAAAGAAAGTTTGCTGTTACAATTTGGTAATTATTTAGCGATCTGTGGTTTAATTCTATTTTAAAATACTATTATACTTGTTTTTAGCATGTTTTAAGATCTGACTGAGATTTAGATAATATATATATATGCCTGCTCAATGGTTGAAAGTAAGGCGTCATTTTCAGCAAGCTGTGAGAAATTGCTTCTGCAAGAATAAACTAGGGTTTAAACGGCAACTGAAATTACTCTGCGTACCATGGAGTTTAAGTTCTCTGTCTCAGTCTATGATCATAAATCATAATATTGTTACACTTGGTTTGTATTACGTTTAGAAACATTTTAAGAATCAATAAGAAAATAATCTATTCTAGAATATGTCTAGTTGATATCAACTAAATGAAAAGACGTGCATAAATTGTTTAAAGTACTAACTGAACATAAAATGTGAGGAACCTGTATGGAGGAGTGGCCTTAATAAGCTACAAGTTAGCAGTGAAAATCACCCCCAATTATTACATTTGTAGAAATGGGTTCAGGAAGCAAGTAAAAAATCTTTCTGAAGGATTTAGGAGCATCAAAATTTGAAATGTGTAATATTTACACATGTAATTGGGAATTAATTAATATGACCAAAAGCTAAAATATATCTTCCGGAAGGATCTGAGACTATACTGGACAGACAAAAAAATGAGAGAGTTTTATGAAAAAGGATGGCAATACCCCTAGCCTTCAAAGAAAAAGAAGACAGATCTAACTGGATTTCACAAGTTTATCAAAGTTGTCTCTGCTCTGTTGGCCTAAAAAAATTATATATCTTGCAAAAAAGGTATATTGACAAAGTGAGACTAAAGATGAGCAAAAAATTTGCTTCTTTTAATCTGGAGTCCCATACCTCTAACATTCCAAGATACAAATGTGACATTTAAGATACAAATGTTCCCCCAACAGGACTATAAGCATCAACCTTTTTTATAGAACCTAAATATCAATAGTAACAGATTAATAAATGCTGTAAACACTTTAATAAATATAGGCTGGTACATCCCATCAGAACTCACCCGCCACCTTATTAAAAAAAACAAAACAACAAGGGGACTTACTTATTAAGCTAAGTCTCAATCGCTCTCCACTGCTGCTGAAAAGAAAATACTAAACACAGAGAAAAGTACAGCCAAACTCTGATAGAATCGATAATGAGCTTGAATGAATATCTTAACCATCCACCCTAATCAGGCCAATGCAACAGTGCAATAAATCACTAAAGTGAAGTCATTTGTTAACTAGAGAGTCCACATATTTTCATGCTCCTTCTGGTGAATCAAAAGTCGATATGGAGTCCTTGTATTTAACTTGTATTTAAAGAGACGAGAACAAGACAGCCCTGCTTCCTTTAAAACTTTCATCACTGATCTGAATGCAGAACATTTGGATGCCACCTCTGCATAGTCCTGGAAAATCAGTTTTCCCATTGTAATATAATGGAGCATTGTCACGGTTCAGACGAAGGATCAGGTCTTTATTGCGGTTATGGTGCAACTTCTCAATAATCAGAGAGTTTTGGCTTAGGCTTTGGTTGTAACGACCTATGGGTGCAATCCGCTTTGACAGGTTTTGAGATATTGTTTTGTCCAAAGAGAAATTTGGCCAAAAAACTTTGGAAACTTGCTCCACCACTTCTTTTAACCCCACAAACTTCAAATTAAGCTGACATGAATGGCACTTTAGGTCATTTACTTTAGCACAAAGAAAGCTGTTATGCGAATGCAGTTCCTCACAGATTCTCTCTACTTCATCCAGGCGAGAATCACAACCGGTCATTGTTAACACACAACTGTTCTGACTGTAGATTTGCCAGTGCGACATCCTGGCATCAAGGCGAGTGTTGATAGAGAGCTTAGTGTCCTCAATGAGCCTCTTTAGGTAATTTTACACCTTCCTTAATGACCCGCCCAAAGAATAGAATGGTCTAAAGTCATCACTACATTACGTACATTGGCTGGCAGTACCACTTGTAAATTTTCGCAAAGTTTGTGATACAGCAGGTAATTACATAGAAGAATTTCCCTGTTACTCCATAGCAGTTGACCCATTTTGTGACTGTAGGTAAGGCTCAATTTTCTTGGTACTCCTCTGTGAAATGGATGCATCCAGAAATGGGACCTTGTCAGCGTCCTTTATCTCTGTGAGTGCTAGCCACAGGTGGCAGTCCAGCACCACCAGGCAGGCCATAGAGCGGCCGATTGCCTGTGCCATCATCTTGCGTCATCTTGGTGGCACACAGGGCAAGGTCCGTTGCACTCCTCAGCTCAGTGATGGCCGCAGGCTTGAAGCACGGCCATGGAATGCAGCGTTCAGCAAGAGCTGAGTGTGAGTGACTGAGAAGTCAAAGACAAGGAACACCAGCTGTCACTAGAAAAAGGCCTTTAATTTAAAAGTACCTTTACAAAAACAAACCAAGCAGACAGAGACAGACCAACAAACAAAAGCCACCAAAATGGACAACACAACAGCTTATAAAGAGAAAGATGGGCCCATTACAAATTAAGAGGGAAATCAACAACACTTTACATTCAACAAAAACAAAATCTAAATCAAAAAGATAAACCAGACAAAAAGGAAACCCTAAATCATCCCCAAGGAACCCAACCTATAACCAAACAACATAAATAGACAACTAAATATAATTAATAACTTTTCCTTTCTTCCCCCCGACCATCTCTCCGAATGGTATGTCTAGGGAGAACCATTCCCCCTTAAATTCTCAGTTTCCACTCAGACTCTAATTTTCTCTAATTGCTACAACACCTGTTAGACATTTGCTCTCTTATTGCTGGATGGGAAAGCTTTTGGTCAAAACTCAACAAAGATTGCTGTTATGTCTCAAGGAGAAGTTATTGAATCCTGTGGCAATGCTGCATTGATCTGCAAAATCTATGCAAAGCTTGAGAGAAAATGCTTAATTGATATTTTGTGTAGATACATATTATATTGCCATTATTTAATAGCAAAGGGTAAAAAGCATTTAAGTGGAAATGTAATGTACTTCTCTCTCTTTATTAGATCTGAGGATTGTTCTGGTGGGTAAAACTGCATCAGGAAAGAGTTCATCAGGAAACACCATCCTAGGCAGTGATTACTTTAAGACAGATATTTCCTCTAAGTCTGTTACTAAACACTGTCAAAGGCATACGAAAACAGTGGAGAGTAAAGCCATCTCAGTGATCGACACTCCAGGATTATATGATACAAGAATGAGTGAAGAACAATTAAAGAAAGAGATTGAAAAGTGTGTCATCATGTCCGCTCCTGGCCCTCACGTGTTCCTGCTGGTCATCAGGTTGGATGATAGATACACAGAGGAGCAGAAAAACACAGTTAAATGGATTCAGGAGAACTTTGGAGAAAAAGCTGCATGTTACACCATTGTTCTGTTCACTAGAGGAGATCAACTGAAGGGAAAGTCATTAGATGGGTATATCAGTGAAAATAATGATCTCCAGGCTCTTATTAATAACTGTGGTGGCAGATTTCACTTATTCAATAATGAAGACAAAGATCGCTTTCAGGTCATAAAACTGATAGAAATGATAGATGAAATGGTGCAGAACAATAGAGGAAAGTGCTACACTAACGAGATGTATAAACAAGCCCAGAAAAAGATTAAATGGGAGGCTTTTAAACTAAACTGTAAAAATTATGGACAAACAGCAATGACAGTCTTAGGTGCAACAACAGCAGTAGTTGCAACAGGAGCAGTTGTACTAACAGCAGTAAAAAATCCAGCAACAGCAGTAGCAATAGCAGCAAAAGCAGTAGACACAGTAGTAACAAAAACAAGACTGATACCATAGGGACCAGCATTTCTCAAAGAAAGATGGAGAAAATGTGTGTATATATGTATATACATATATATATATATATAACCTGAATCAAAGTATCTATAGAATTGTTGCGCATTACTCAACTGCAAATGACTGCTTTCATTACGTAATTCAATCTGAATATTCATTACATTTCATTATGTTTAATACTAGAACCTCTGTGGCTTGGTCTCAGATTTTTTTCCCTTCAGGAAAACTAAATATAAATAGCAACACAGAAACAAACAAAAAACAATAGAAATGGCAAAGCAAAAATGTAATAATCCAAATGTTAAACAATTCCGAGTAATGTTAGAATAAAACATAGCATTTGACAGCTCATCTGACAGCAAATCAACAATCAAATTTAAGTCGACCCAGGGTAAATTATCTAGCTATTGCTCCTGGAATTTACTGCTTCTTATACTTCTTCAACATCTATAAATCACCTTTATTTACTTATTTTGACTTTATTTATTAAACTGATAACCACTATTTTACTGAGTGAAATTGTTGCCTAGCAATGAACAATGTTAAAACATAAGCTGCAAGAAAATGACAGTGCGGAAATACAGTTTTAGTTTTGTAATTTAGCGTTGTAAATTGCTGTTTTAGTAAAAGTCAATGACTGGGAGACTTGAATGTTTTATTGAAAATTTGTTATGTACATTTGAGTAACAACAACCGGTAACATTTCGAGTGTACGGTTCTAGTGTTAATTTTATTTCAAGTTCATGTACAATCAGTTGTAATATTGGGGACAAGACATTTTTTAGCAGCCTTTGTAAATCATTGTGGTTAAATGGTCTTAAAAAGATGCAATTTTTCTATGTTTTATGGTTGTATGTTATCAATTGTGGGAAGGGACTTTTCTGTAATGTCGATATATCAATAAAGGTTTTAGCATAGATTTATCCCAGTGTCTTACATATTTACATCATTCATTTAACAGCAGTTGTAGGGTTGCCCTTTACTGTTTTCATCTTATTAACTATTTCCCATCTAGTGTTTTAACCCTTTGGGATCCGAGACTGTTTTAGGGTGCAAGTGTGACGGGACTAAGTGATTGACATCAGTCTTCACCTATCAGGGACTGGGTCAGTCCATTTAGGCTGGATTGGTTGT
>NC_056712.1:25817111-25817725 GCF_018831695.1 Puntigrus tetrazona | reverse complement strand
GTACTTGGGGTTTTTTTTCTTCATTCATTATTGCGTAGCCTGAAGGCTCTGCTTCTCTCAGCTGTCTTTCTGAAATTAACTCGTGACACATGACAGCATCGGCTCTGACAGCTCCTGGCTGACGGTGTCTTCGCAGGCGCACCTGAAGAACGCCAGACCTCCAGACGTTTATGTAACGCTCAATTAAAAGCCACTAACTTTTGAGACTCGGCTGAAACGGCTTTGCTCGGTCTCTAAGCTCACCGCGTGTCCTGTTTTACGCCCCAGAGCATCATGGTCCGATGGCAGCCGCCTCCCCCTGGCACCCTGAACGGAGAGCTGACGGGGTATAAGCTACGCTACCGGAAAGGACTGAGGAGAGCAGACGCAATAGAGATCTCAACCACACAGCTCTTTCAGCTCATTGACGGTACTAACCTCCATCCCTACACAACACTCTTATTTTAATCTACCTTTTATTCATACTTCAATTAGTTCATTTTTATTATTAGAATTTGAGCAATTTGACGTGCTTTTGCAGTTTTGTTACGTGTTGTATAAAAATGTATATTTTCTCTGGTGTGGGGGTTTTTGTGTGTCTTTTTTTTTTTTACCTATTTTATTACAGTTATTTG
>NC_056712.1:25816557-25817011 GCF_018831695.1 Puntigrus tetrazona | reverse complement strand
TATATATATATTAAAGATTTTCCAACATTTCTGTGGAAAGACTTCATATACATCATATCTAGCATATCTCTTATCTCTTAACTTGAACCAGTGACAAACCACCATAACAAAAACCCATTTTCTCAGGAAATGAAAAAAGTGCTATATTGACGAATCTTCAGAGTAGCGTTTGAAGATGCTGAGTGGAGAACTTCCACGTATTTAATGCAGCGATCGGTGACGTGCTTCTGTTGTGTTGAAGGTCTGGAGAAGGGAAAGGTTTACACCGTGAGAGTGTCAGGCACCACCGTGAACGGCACGGGCCCGACGACCGAGTGGATCGCCGCAGAGACCTTCGAGAACGACCTGGACGGTAAACCGACGCCTCCTTCCCTTTCACTTTCCTCCTGTTTGACGAATTTGTTCGGGATGCGAAGAACGCCGTTATTTCTCGCGGATCAAACGGTAGAGTTCA
>NC_056712.1:25814926-25816457 GCF_018831695.1 Puntigrus tetrazona | reverse complement strand
TTTTTATTATTGTTGTATTTTTTTATATATTAAATGATATAAAATATCACAGTTGCTGACGCTGAGCATGTTCTCTTGTGTGTTTTAGAGTCTCAGGTCCCAGGAGTGCCGAGTTCTCTTCACGTTCGTCCGCTGGTGAACCGGATCGTGGTGAGCTGGACTCCTCCAGAAAACCAGGACATTTTAGTGCGAGGTTATAAAATCGGGTACGGCATCGGCAGTCCTCATGCCCACACGGTCACTCTAGACTACAAGCAGCGTTTCTACAGCATCGATAACCTCGGTGGGTGTACCGCTCTCACGCTGACGCCACGTGCGTCTACAGACGCTTTAAACTTGTTATCGGTGTCTCCCGCTGCAGACCCCAGCTCCCATTACGTCATCACCCTCAAGGCCTTCAACAACATGGGCGAAGGCGTTCCCATCTACAACAGCGCCACCACGAGACCTCAGTCCGGTAAGACCGGGATACACTGATTCATCTATCACCTGTGCGTCCAGACAAAAAACACACACGTCATGTCGTTTTGAAGCACATATATGACCAGCGTCGGTTTAACTAGCGCTAATTAGTGTCATTTAATTACCTTTCAATGATAAAGGAACACTTTTTTTCGTTAATTAAATTACCACTTATGCAATTGTAGATTCAACATCAAAATATTAAGTCTAAACTTCAAATGCATGTTTTGTTTGCGTTTTTTTTTATACTTTGGTAAGTTAATGAGACCATCGGCAACACTTTAGTTGCTCAGTAGTAACTAGTTGGTTATTAACATAACTATTAAAGGGATATTGGCTGTTCATTATTTATTAAAAAGCACATATTAATGTCTCATTCTGAAGACCTTATTTTAAATCCTCAATCCTACTCTATTCTTAAACTTTCACAAGCAGTGATTAGGCAAAAGTATAGTTTTTATTTATGTAGTATATGTTTAAGTATATATTTATGTAGTTGTGTATTATTTATTCGTGTCCGACAAAAAATAATATAATCAGGATATGAATAAAAATAATCTTCATCTTCCATGAAGATATTTTGTAAATATCCTACCATAAATATAATTTTTTGCTTACTAATATGCATTGCTAAGACCTTCATCTGGACTTTTAAGGTGATTTCTATATATATTTTGGGTTTTTTTTGCAAATAATTCCATCTCTGATCGGCCAAATAGCGTCCGATCCCAACAAACCCATACATCAGTGGACAGCTTATTGGTTCAGATCCGTGTTCCCGGCTCCCAGCTGTGTCTCTCTCGTATCTAGCGCCAGACGTCTTTGTGTTTTAGCGCAAGTCTGTGAGGCTTCAGGCTCTAGAAGCCAGTCTGACGTCGTTTTGTAGTGAAGAGAAACTACAGTCTGTTCCTCGCTCGCTCGTGTGTGTGTGTGTGTGTGTGTATGCGTGTGTGTATGCGTGCGTGTATGCGTGTGTGTGCGTGTATGCGTGTGTGTGCGTGTATGCGTGTGTATGTGTGTGCGTGTGTGTGTGTGTGCATGTGTGTGTGCATGTGTGTGTGTGTGTGTG
>NC_056712.1:25808014-25814826 GCF_018831695.1 Puntigrus tetrazona | reverse complement strand
ATATATAAAACATTTTAAAATAAAAATGAATAAAATAAAATTGTATTTTACATTACAGCAATACTACTGTTTCTAATTAAATGTAGTGTCACCAAAGGTAATAATTCATAATATAACCGATAATATATTAAAAGTGCCAAGAACACTCATAGGGAATGAAAGAGTGAAAAACGGATACACTGGATATAGATAATTTCTCACCTCCAGTTTTGATCAGTGGAACACTCTCATTACCTCCCAGCATGCAACATGGTTCATGGCATTTTTCATTTTTCTTGGTTTACCTTTAACTGAACTCAAGGAAACCTTCTGCGTATCTCCTGCAGAGTTTATATTTTGAAGATCTCCTGCAGAGTTTATATCTGCTTGCTTACCCATTCCTTCATATAACGGCGCCTCCTTCGCCGTTAGAGAGAATGTTAATAAATACTAACAGGAAAATGTGACAGTTTTGCCTCTTCTCAGAGTACAAGAATATATATACGTTTACCTTAAAATAAAAGATATTGTAATAGTCGACTGCATGTTTAGATTCCCTGTTTTTAGGAAATCAGTTTAGCGTGAATTACTTTAGTGTGTGTTACTTTGCATTTTATATGTATTGTTTTGCATTGCATGCTAGTTGGAAAGTGAATCCGTTTACATTCTGCGCTTTAACAGAATTAGCAGAGCTCAGCCTCACATAGCGCAGAAATAGTGTAGAAAACAGCCTGTTTTTTTTTCCCACTTTGTAATTTGAAAACAGTTAAATGTTCAAGCTAGAAACAATGTGTTCTCATTTTCACCCATATAAAAAAAGCCAGCGAGTATATCTTCCCACTCCAAATTGTTATTCTTGGAGAGAGCGCTTGCGAAAAACAAGTGATTTAAGACAGGCAAACAGCTTTAAAACTATAAAAGGATCAGACTTTGAGACAGACTTGTTGTTCTGGTATTTGACATTTATCATATTAGCAGAATCAGAGATGCATTGCACTTTGAAATGATCTGAAAGCTTTGGTGAATCATCAAAAAAATGTGCATCTCCAAAACCTTGACCTTGACTTGAATTAAAATTAATAGACAGGAAAGGAAAATAAAAGCCTCCTGTGGATCTGGTTAAATTGCAGCATAAGAGAATAAGATCTCAACCTGTTTATTAGCTGAACGCTTGTGACCTTCCCGCAGACATAATTTGAGATTTCTAACCTTACAATAAATACAAGGTATGATAAATTTAGTTTTAACACTTGACATCGCCAATTAGAGAAAAATAATGAGTGTCCATAACAGCATTGTTTTTATCTATGAAAAAATTTAGATGAGGATTTCACTGAATCTTAGGTCATTTTGATTATAATTCAACAGCTGATTCCAGGCTCTGTGTTTATGAACTCTCACTCGTTTTCCTCCTTTATTTGTAACGTAGCTGGTAGTGAACCAAGCTGGTGTAGTTCCTCGACTCATTGTAGACGTAGTTCTCTTTAGCTCTGGATGATTTTGTGACTGTCTCTTGATATTCTGTTCTAATCCAATATTTCTCTCTTTCTCCTTTCCCAATCCCGCCTCCACAATTCTCCCTTCCTCACCTCCCATTTTAACCCATTAATCCCTTCTCCTCCCTTGGTTACGTGTCTCCTGTCCTAAAACCCTCCCTCTGTACGTGTGTAATCGCGCTCACCTTTTTTCACCTTTCACCTTTTTTTTTTTTTTTGCCATGGGACATTGTGTAATTTGCTTGCAGACCCCATAGACCCTGATGTTGATTTGTACGAACTTTTCCATGCTCCATACACTCCAGTACCAGACCCTTTACCCATGCTGCCTCCTGTGGGCGTTCAGGCGTCCGTTGTGGGCCACAACAGCATTAAAGTCACCTGGGCGGACAACTCACTGCCCAAGAACCAGAAGATCACAGATGCACGTTACTACACAGTGCGCTGGAAGACCAACATACCCGCAAACACGAAGTTCAAGGTATGTTAACAGAACCTAGGCTTCTCACGGGCGAGTCTTCAGTTGTTGTATCACTGATGTTGATTTTTTTTTTTTATTTTAGGTTGCTAATACCACTACACTCAGTCACACTGTGACGGGTCTTAAACCCAACACCTTGTACGAGTTCTCTGTCATGGTGACCAGGGGCCGAAGGACCAGCACTTGGAGCATGACTGCACATGGAACAACTTTTGAAGCAGGTATGTATGATGACTCAAGTAGTTTTGGTGTACATGTAAATGCATTCAATGAGTAATAAACTTTGCATTTGCTTAAAGTGGGAGGTAGGGCTGGGCGATATGGCATAAAAAAAACCCCTACAAAACAACAAAATTGTTCAAAACTTAACTTTATTTTATTTCGATTTTTCCTTCTGGAATTTGATCTGGATCTCCCCGTTAGGGTAAAATGGAATCAGAAACTAGATGACAAAAAGACAAATGGCCCTGCCATTGTAAACAGTGAAAATGTAACATAATGTAATATAACCCTTTTTGCCCAAATGGTAAATTAGTATTCAGAAAGGCACAGAACATGAACAATTGCTTGCCTGTTACATTACCCTTACCGCATGAAGAGTATAGGGGATGACTGAGGACGATTACTAACGACATGCAGATCCTGAACACCACTGACAATCGCGATTGTGAAGTTCGAAATTGAAAAAAAAAAACAATCGTGCAAAAGCAGTTTTAATGGCAGGCATAATAGCGGCTCCCTGATGCCTGCAATTTTATGTACGTTATGATTACCAAATGATAAAACTCCCATCCCATCTCATATTTATTCCCTTTAAGGAGTTACGTAGCGCACACAATTTTCTTTCTGTACACGGAACTACGGGAGCGTCGGCAGATGTTAAAGAGAAAACCAATTTTCATTCAAACGAGTCGATGTAAACTACATTCGCGTTAATCAATAAAATAGATTTATCGCCCAGCCCTAGCGTGAGGGACTATTTGCAATTATAGTCTTGATTAATTTTGTATTTCTCCCCAGTCCCAAGTTCTGCACCTAAAGATGTGACTGTAGTGAGCAAAGAGGGACGACCGCGAACGATCATCGTCAATTGGCAGCCCCCCTCAGAAGCCAATGGCAAGATCACAGGTGACAAAATTTTTATTACAAATATATACCCAATAGAGACAGCTGCCAGGTTTCCATTACAGATTTGCGCAAAACTTTTGTAATATATACTTTTTCCCAATTTTTCCAAATGGCGTAATTTGAAGGGTAACGGAAACGCGGCTAGTGACTTTTTAACTTGCCTGATTTATCATTACAACGTGCCTCTGTTTTACTTTTTCCTCTGCCTTTCCAGGTTACATCATTTACTACAGCACTGATGTGAATGCAGAGGTTCACGACTGGGTGATTGAGCCAGTAGTGGGAAACAGGCTAACCCATCAGATTCAAGAGCTGACCCTTGATACCACCTACTACTTCAAGATCCAGGCGCGCAACTCTAAAGGGATGGGTCCCATGTCTGATGCTGTCCAATTCCGCACTCCTAAAGGTAAACCAGCTCATTCATGCCGATGAATGATAACAATCAACTGCCGCCTGCTGAAAAGACCAGCATGGGTTATGAATACAAAAATACAATGGGATACTGGTGTGACCAATACGTTTCATATGCTTCTTAACCAGCCAGATTTTTCTTTTTAAAAAGAAAAATGCCAAATCGAATAGTAGCAGACCATAATGAACTAGCCCAGTAGGGAATATCATGCTGTTCTTTTCAGCACAGTTGCTAAATTCTAATTAGTAGAATTCAATATTGGGACCAATATATGCACTTACGCTATGTTTAACCTAAGCTAAAGCTTAACCCTTGCGTTTGCCCTGACCTCACCAATCTTTCATACTGGCTCATGCACAAGTCGTCCATAGGATCCTGCTTAGCTCTGACTGCACGCCTCTCTCCCTCTAACCTGTCTCCTCTCCTTCTGCTTTGTCCTGCTAGCCGAATCCTCTGACAAAATGGCTAATGACCAAGGTAATTGCTCTCTCTTCTCTTATTCCACTAATGTCCTCAAATTGAAGTGAGCAGCTTGTTTCCCCTGAACACTGAAATTCATCAGCAGTCAAAGAAAGATCCAGCTGGTGTATAGCAGAAAAACATCTTATTTGCTTCCCTGACTTCCATTTACTAATAGTTTATCAGCAAAACGCACATGTGGCTAAAACTTCATACTACTAACAAGCTTTCCTCAAGCACATTTTGGTCAAAAGATGAGTGTCATGCTCTTCTCTGAAGTATAGCTTGTGGGTTTATCTGTTTGCATGCTGTGGGTGAAATGTGTACTTTATACAGGAGCTGTAGATTCTGAAGTGCTACCTGCCATTTTATCTTATCTGTCCTCTCGTAGCTCCAGGTATATTGGTGAAACCAGGAAGACCCTCTGCACCAGAACAAGGTTTTGGATCAGTTGGTAATTGCTGTTTTATGTTTCAATGATGTAATCAATTATGTACCATAGCAGCAAGAAACTACCCTAGCATTGTGCCTAATTACCAGTAAGCAATACCATAACCACTCGTAGTCACAACCAATTAATGCTTAGCAACACAGCTATATAGCAACATCCCATCAACACCCTTAGTAAAAAACAGCAAAAGCTGTCCAATGCCATTGTAGCAACTAACCATTAGTAGTAACCAAGTAACATCTAAATAACAACCATGCAATCATGTAGAAACACCTTAGGATCAACTTATCATCAGTTAGCAACCACAGCTAAATTAAACCAGTTCCTTCTATATTACTCTCTGTCATAAACATTTTCAAAACTTTCAGGCTCGAATTTGCCTTGACGACTTTTCTTGTACTTTTATAACCATAGAATTTCAATATTTCAGGGAAAACAGATATGTCTGGCACTGGCGATAACCACATCCTGGTTATTGTCATAATTGTGTCTGTGGGTGCGTTTACCATCATCCTGGTTGTGGTTGGTGCCTTCCTGTGTACACGCCGTACTACAACACAGCAGAAAAAGTAAGTTCAGATCTCCTGCTGACTAATAGTCCTAATTCTCAGTCCTAGCGTGAGGGTAAATGTATTTGCGCACAACCTTTCCTCAAACTGTTTGGTGTGATGTTCAGGAAACGTGCAGCCTGCAAGTCCGCCAACGGATCCCACAAGTATAAGGGAAATTCTAAAGATCTGAAGCCACCAGACCTCTGGATCCACCACGAGCGTTTGGAGCTGAAACCTATCGACAAATCGCCTGAATCTAATCCAGTGATGACTGACACACCAATCCCCCGAACCTCCCAGGACATCACCCCGGTGGACGGCTCCATGGATCCTATGCTCCAGAGACGTAACTCTTACCGTGGTAAGAACTTTTAATTTAAAGACCCCATGAAATCAGAACAAAAAGTGTTTTGTCTGTTGAGGATCTCTCATGTGTATACTAGTGGACATCCACAGTTCTGGAGATTTTTGATGTATTTATAGTATTTCTCTTCACTATAACCTTTCTCAGTACCATCTACATCTGAGTATAAGTAGCAAGTAGCTATGATTTAAACCTAAAGCTGCCTAAAAAGCCTCTTTGAAATGTCTAGTCCAACTTCCTGTTTCAAAGATTTCATGGGGTCTTTAAACCTGACCAGCCTTCACCTGCTGCATAATCCATGACATCATTCTAGCTGCTGCTTCTGAAAGATGCTTCAAAGTCATGTCTATTTGTCATTATTGCTTGCGATTGGCATGTTCCATGCTTAAAATGGAAAAACTTGTAGCCCTGTTTCCTTTGTTCTCGTGGCATGAATGGTGATATCCATCTGCTGCTGCCTACTCCTATAGATCTCCTGATATGTGTGTCTACACTGCCCTCTAATGGAAAAACAATAGAATCCCACTGCAATAGTGAAAATATCACATGATCTTGGCAAGTGACTCTAGGGAGTCAGCTGGTTTTCTTCATATGGCTCTTGTATTGGGAGCCTGTTGGGTGGGTAAGCCTGTCTCAATCTGATTGGCTGGTCGCTGTCTGATTTACAGGCCATGAATCAGAGGACAGCATGTCTACACTGGCAGGCCGTCGGGGAATGAGACCTAAAATGATGATGCCCTTTGATGCACAACCCCCTCAGCGTAAGTGTGTCATCCTGAACCAGGAACCGGACACCCTTAATTTGGCCTCTTTTCTTTCAGCTAGGATAATAAACGATTTATACACTTTGAAATAACATAGTCCTCAAACAAGGTTCCCTGAGTTCATTATTGTAGTTGAAGGCCTAAAACATACTCTACTCAAGCTAAGAAAATGAAACATTTTGAAATGCATGACAATGTTCGGGTCAACCAGAGAAATCGTGCACTGCTAAGCAAGAGACAGTTGCTTAGCATATTTGCTAAAGTTAGCTACGCAGCAGTGAAGCAACAGGTTGGCCAAGAATATGCATTTGCATTTGCATACTTGTCTAGAGTATGTTTGTAGCCTAATAATAATTCTTTAACCTAGCAAAATAGCCTGTCTTTCAATCTGTGTTGTTCTTTGTTTGCATGAGCAGATGTTATAGATGCACCATGCTTTCCATGATCTCATAGCTTTGTGTGCAAGGTTTAAACCATGGCGCTCTATTATTTGTGTCCATTCGCAGCTGTGATTAGTGCTCACCCCATCCATTCCCTCGATAACCATCACCATCATTATCACTTGGGCAGCCTGGCCTCGCCAACACGCAGCTATCTCCACCACCAGAGCAGCACGCGGTCCATCGCCACCCCCATCTCTCATCTAGACAGGGCAGAGTCCACAGGTGAGAGTGCATTAGTGGGACTTTGTGAAGACCTTCACCGTACCTGGATACAGTTGTGT
>NC_056712.1:25806326-25807975 GCF_018831695.1 Puntigrus tetrazona | reverse complement strand
GGTCCATCGCCACCCCCATCTCTCATCTAGACAGGGCAGAGTCCACAGGTGAGAGTGCATTAGCGGGACTTTGTGAAGACCTTCACCGTACCTGGATACAGTTGTGTTACACCATGAGTCAAGTGCCTGTTTTCCACTCAAAGTGAAATTACACTTTTAGTTGGTGACCATGGAATTTGAAAAATTGAAACTTTTCATAACTCTTCATTTCCTTCTTTATCTCTTAAAGAGAACATACCTCTTTAGCACGTCCTTTAGATAAGTAAAAGCTTCATGACATGTGTATCACTTCCATTATTTTCTAAGTGGGTAATTTTTTGCTATTGAGTGGTTCTCCCTGTTCTAGATTGTTGATCAATTGGTGGACCTGCTTTCAACCTGGTGAACCATTTTGGTCAAGCTGGTTAGAGTTTGGTTAGACCAGCAACGGAGGAAAAAACAAACATGCTCCAAAAAGCATCTTTACCAATTTTACCAATTCAAATTTTACCTTATTTACATTCTTCAACATTATGTGTGTTGATTAGGTATGTCATTTACCTTATCGTAGATGATTCATCTATGTAGTTTTAATTTGTTCATCATTTTGGCCTCATCATTTTTTAATATACATGTTATAACTTCATCTTCTGGGGAAACATTAGACTCCTCTCTGATGCCGTTTGCTAGACTTCTCCAGGCATTAAATTCACCTAAACCTGCCTCTTTCTGATAATTTTGGCAATAGTTTCAATAGTTACTGTTTACAGTACATGAATCTAATAACCTTCATGGCAATAATACCATTTACAATAATTCTGAGAAAGAAATATTAAGGTTAGGATACATCAAGATGCTCTAGTCTCCACGTACTGGTAAAAAAAGATGGTTTAAAATGGGTTGTTTGACTGCTTGTATTCGACCTGCTTACATTTAGGACTGGCCTAAATGTGAGTAGGTAACTTTTTCTTTCCACCAGGCTTCTCGTGATCTTTAAGGTTGCATGCACGCAACGCCCGCATGGTTAATGGTATGCAATATGTGCCATGTGCTGACCCATGTGCTGATGTAATTACGAGTCAGTAAGGAACACCCCAAGTGCTGACCTGCACCCTCCGTCTGGGCAGCCCTCCTGCACCACTGACCTTTCAGAAACAGACATTAGCTATCACAGCTCAGCCGCTGAGGAGGAGCCGTCATTCAGTACACCCACAGCACACGTTCGTCCCACGCACCCGCTCAAGAGTTTTGCAGTGCCTGCCATCCCAGCTCACCCCATGTATGACTCAGCATTACCCAGCACTCCACTGCTGTCTCAGACAGGTAATTTCCCCTTCTGCTACGTCTATGATAATTGCTTTTAACATAAAAATATTATATAGGCAGGTACATTCACGGGAATAAAAGCGAAGTCAAGTCATTTTGTTAGTTGATTTAGAGAATGTAAATTCAACAGCATTGAGCAGCTTATTGATCAATATTGAGTCTAAATGGTACATATACAGGGAGTGCAGAATTATTAGGCAAGTAGTATTTTTGAGGATTAATTTTATTATTGAACAACAACAACCCTGTTCTCAATGAACCCAAAAAACTCAATATCAAAGCTGAATATTTTTGGAAGTAGTTTTTAGTTTTAGCTATTTTAGGAGGATATCTGTGCGTGCAGG
>NC_056712.1:25806062-25806320 GCF_018831695.1 Puntigrus tetrazona | reverse complement strand
AAAAACAAATATATACCCATTTCAATTATTTATTTTCACCAGTGAAACCAATATAACATCTCAGCATTCACAAATATACATTTCTGACATTCAAAAATAAAACCAAAACAAATCAGTGACCAATAAAGCCACCTTTCTTTGCAAGGACACTCAAAAGCCTGCCATCCATGGATTCTGTCAGTGTTTTGATCTGTTCACCATCAACATTGTGTGCAGCAGCATCCACAGCCACCCAGACACTGTTTAGAGAGGTGTACG
>NC_056712.1:25805608-25806021 GCF_018831695.1 Puntigrus tetrazona | reverse complement strand
CCATGCTGTGGAGTACTTGGACGCGTGTGATGGAGCATTGTCCTGCATGAAAATCATGTTTTTTCTTGAAGGATGCAGACTTCTTTCCTTGGCCATGTCTCGGAGTATTGCGCACCTTGTGCTTTTGGGCCNATGTTGCAGCTCTGAAATATGGCAAAACTGGTGGCAAGTGGCATCTTGGCAGCTGCACGCTTGTCTTTTCTCAGTTCACGGGCAGTTTTTTTTGCGCCTTGGCTTTTCCAGAAGCTTCTTGCGACCCTGTTGACTATTTTTAATGAAACGCTTGATTGTTCGATGATTACGCTTCAGAAGCTTGGCAATTTTAAGAGTGCTGCATCCCTCTGCAAGATACCTCACTATTTTTGACTTTTCGGAGCCTGCCAAGTCCTTCTTTTGACCCATTTTGCCAAAGG
>NC_056712.1:25805361-25805572 GCF_018831695.1 Puntigrus tetrazona | reverse complement strand
TGCATAAAGAGGATGATGTGGTCAAAATACTCATTTGCCTAATAATTCTGCACTCCCTGTACAGTAAGCATGTAATAGGTTCTAGAACAGAGCCTTGTGGGGCACCATAGTTTAGAGTGGCTGAAAAGGAAGACAAATGGATGAATGGAAAAGATTCTGTCTTTTAAATGATAATGGATCTATTTGTCACATTCCAAGTGCTGCGTTTAAA
>NC_056712.1:25804614-25805343 GCF_018831695.1 Puntigrus tetrazona | reverse complement strand
TTTACTTGCCGCTGTCGCCTCTGGCTTGCTTTGTTGGGGACACTTAACTTCTAGTGATTATCGGTGAATTGATTAGAGACCGTCTCTGCATTTAATAACAAATTGGTCACTCTTGTCATCATACATCCCTGTCATTGTACTCTTCTACCTTATACTGTACAGTGCTTTGATGCAACCTGTGTTGTTAAAAGCGCTATATAAATAAAAATGATTGATTGATTGAAGTGCTCAGGATTATTACAGATTCTTAAAAGGGAGAAGGACAGACAATGACTTATGCGATTTGTTTTAGGGCCACATTCAGTTAAAACAGCCTCTATCGGTACGTTAGGAAGGACGAGAACTCCAATGCCTGTCATAGTTCCAAGTGCACCAGATGTCTCGGAAAGCAGCAGACTGCATGAAGATGCAGGGAGCGTGAGTACTTTTGTTCCTATAATACTCTGTACCATTTTTTTTTCTGCACATTTATAAATCTTACAACAAAATCATGTACACTTGAGTTATTTCTGTTACGCAGTATCTAGAACTCTGTAACATGCAAAAATGTTAATGTTAAATGGAAATTTGTGTCTATGACATCAGAATATCAGTAAGGATTTATCTGATAATGTAGAATATCAAATATATTTAAATTGACAACTAATAATAAAATGTTTTACTTTTTTTTTTTTTCTTCTCTCTCAAACCTTTACCTGCTTCTCCCATTTAACGGCTGTATTTATTGCC
>NC_056712.1:25803611-25804514 GCF_018831695.1 Puntigrus tetrazona | reverse complement strand
CTCTCTCTGTCTCTCTCTCTCTCTCTCTCTGTCTCTCTCTCTCTCTGTCTCTCTCTCTCTCAGGCGTATGAGACGGATGAGCTCTCGGAGGAAATGGCCCACCTGGAAGGTCTGATGAAGGACCTGAACTCCATCACCACAGGCTGAAGCTCTGCAGACACACGGCCGAACCGCGTCCTCAGGAACAACCAGGACATTTGAACAGATCTCAGCTCAGCCTCGAGACGGACCACCGCTTCATCTCCTCCATCCTGCATGGCAGAGAAACCTGTAAAACCGTGATGCCATTTTCTCCACACGGGAAAGCTGTTTTTACCGTTTTGTGTTCGGAGGATTGTATTTTGCTGATTCCATATTCTTAGCCCGTATGCGTTTTCATTGTGTATATGATCGTCGTAGGACTTTTATTTCTTAAGGAGAAAGCTTAGACGTTCATGAGATGCAAGCAGAATAATTTCGTGTAAATTGCCGCATTCAAATCGGTACAAAGACGTACATCCGTTTAAGTGTTGCGTTCAGAAAAAAACGTCTCGAATTGAATGCCACGGTTTACTTAAGAGCAGGTTTTACAAACGATTACTCCTGTCTGCTCGTGAATGCTCATGAACGTTCCACTGACGTATTTTATTTTATTTTTTATTTTTGCAATCATGTCTAAATGTTTCATCTCTGGAGAGCGACCGAACTCTCTCTTCCTCAGTAGCATTCAGAGTCTGATTATGCATCGGACGTTTCCACACGAACGGACATTTACGACCGTCTTGATCCGGCGGAGACGTTTGGTGCTTCAGAAACCCCTCAAACGCGACGCTTGCGAGAACGGAGAGCGCAATGAACCGGTTCCTCGCGTACGTTCCTCTTCCTCAGGACCCCGATGCCTGGTTTTTTTTGGGGGGTGGGGGG
>NC_056712.1:25801998-25803511 GCF_018831695.1 Puntigrus tetrazona | reverse complement strand
AGAAGACAGCGGAGCTTCACCACCCCACTCGCTCATCGGGGAGGCGATAAAGTACTGGTAGAAGTCGAAGGGCGAGGTCTTATCTCTGTTTCAGCCACGCAGCGTTGCCAGCCGTCTTGCCCAGCAGTTTATCTCCCCATGGAGGTGGTGGACGAGCGGGAAGCGTCAGGCACGTACACCTCCT
Organism: Puntigrus tetrazona; assembly: GCF_018831695.1. Lineage (NCBI taxonomy): Eukaryota > Metazoa > Chordata > Actinopteri > Cypriniformes > Cyprinidae > Puntigrus > Puntigrus tetrazona. The sequence goes on along the minus strand of NC_056712.1, from coordinate 25,803,327 downwards.
CTCCCGTCTTCCTGCGTCAGCAATGCCAGAAAACGAAGTTAAATGACCACCATCACCGTAAATCCCAAACGTGCCACTATATCAGCATTTCAAGATCGACGATTCGTGCCGCCTGTGTGTTTATCGATCTCCGGAAAGGAAACACTTTTCACTAAAACAGACGTTTCTGCACGGTGTTTTAATGCCAAAAATAAAAACACGCCACGCAACACTGCTGCTCTCGCCTTTAGTTTTTGATCTAAAACGCAGCAAACAAAGTAAAAATGCGAATTACGGTTACGACCGAAAATTTTCTTCTCTTTAAAATGTTAAAATGTAATTTATTTTGGATTTTTTCAGCATCGTTGCTCCAGTTTTCAGTGTCGGAAATCCTTCAAATATACTGATTTGCTGATTATGATCAATATCCTGCTTTGTGGCTATATTCAAATATTTAATATTACTGTAATACTTTAACCCGGATATATTTAAGACAATCTCTTTAGGTCTGTTTAAATGAACAAGTTAGGTCAAGAGTAATAAAATAGCCAGTGTTATTTATATATATAGGGTTATTTATGATTCATTTTGCACGATGTCCGGTTTGAAGAAGCACTGAGAGAGAAGTCTGTGATCGATTGCTTGGTCTTTTTTAGAGAAAACATGATTTTTTTTTTCGCCTCCACGGTCCGTTTCCCCGGTTTTACGTCGTGCAAATTAAATAGAGTTCATGCACACGAATGCAACCGATGAAAGAAGCGAGAAGTTACCTGTGGATGAGCTCGTGTCCGCTCATGATGTTTCCCAGCTGATCGGTTCCGCCCAGCTGATCCTGCAGCCGTGCAGCTGATGCAGACGGTAGAAGTCAAACGCCTGGAAGATCTGGTAGGAGAACTCGGTGAAGCTCATGCCTCCTGCGCCCCTTGAGTCGGGACCGGACGCTGTGGCGGCTGAGCATCGTTCCCATCCGAAAACACCGGCCCACCTCCGCCAGGAAGTCCAGCACGCCCAGCCCTCGTACCAGCTGCGGTTATCCAGCACCGTGAGCCGCCCCAGCTTGCTCGCGTCCGGGCAGAAGTAGAGCTCGTGGTGCTCGAAGATCCGGTGAGGCTCTCAGAATCCCGCGGGAGTTCCGCTCCGCCGCGGCCGGGGAGGCGCTCCTCTCGGCCGACCTCCCGCTCGGGTCCCCGATCTGCGCCGTGGCTCCGCCGAGCAGCGCGACCACGTCGTGCCCCGCGGCTCTGAAGTGCAGCAGGCCGATGACGGCGAGCAGGTTCCCGGCGTGCAGGCTGTCCGCGGTCGGGTCGAAGCCGCAGTAAACGGTCTGCGGAGCGGAACGCAGCAGATCCG
>NC_056712.1:25800527-25800998 GCF_018831695.1 Puntigrus tetrazona | reverse complement strand
CAGAAATGTACACAGGAGCTCATGAAAGAATAGCTTTAGGTTTTGAATAAGTGTGTGTACATTTTATATCCAAAACTATAACATAATGGGAAAGTGTGAGGCAAATGGTACTATACTGACAAACGGTCCTAGCACTGAGTCTTGAGGAACGTGATTGATATGATACCTCCTCATTTACTGATAAAACTGATAGCGGTCAGATAGATATGATTTGAAGCATGCTAAGACGCTTCCTCTAATGCAGACATAGTTTTCTAGTCTCTTCAAGAGAATGTTGAGATCTAATAGAACTAATAAGGAGATAAAACCACGATCAGATGATAGAAGCAGGTCATTTGCAGCATCTTGGATTTGTGTATAAAGTTTTAAAGAAAGAAAAAATCATACAAATTGATAATAACATGAAACATTTATTTTTATACATATAGAAACATAAAACTGTCTTTTTTTAAAGATGCTTTGAAACAAATA
>NC_056712.1:25798936-25800427 GCF_018831695.1 Puntigrus tetrazona | reverse complement strand
ATATATGTATATGTATATATAAAAAACACAAAAATAATACAAATGTAAAAATAGTTTTCATGCCAAAAAAGCATGAGAGAAACACTGTCAGTCATTTCTAAAACTCACTAACCAGTTTCTGACTCTGCTTTCACCTGATTATTCTGATCCTCTTCACACACAAACGCAGGTGCAGCACTGCACAGATCAATCATTGTATTTAATATTGATGCTCAGCACAAATGTTGAGTACGCACCTTGTTTGCCTTGTTCACGATGTCTCTTCCAGCGGCCAAACTCTGAACCAATGACCGGGCTGCAGTCAATGCTCTCGACACCTGCCAATCACAACACAGAGAGATGAGGATGATGATGATGATGATGATGAGATAATCTGCTGATGTGATGCAAACTGCTCAAATCAGGGATGATAACTATAAGTATAAAGTTGTAATAACTTCCTAACTCTATGAGAATAGAGTTGACCACAAAAATTAAAGCGACAGACTAACCGCTTCTCTGGAATCATTTAAATGATTAAAGATAAATAAATATTGATGCCTTTTAAAACTGCTTACAGATAAACTGAACTCGCTTCAAAACTTTATGAAATAATGAGCAATAGAAATTTTGACAAGAAGCCAGGAGCCAGGAATACAGCAACAGTGTTTACATATTAAGAGAATAAATATGTATTTGTTTTAATTTAATACATCTGTATCATTATATAATGAAATGTTAGATTTTATTTTATGTGGTTCTCATGATGGCTGTATGAGGCACGTGAAGACCAGCCCTACATTTCCTACAACTCTAACTCTAACCAATCAAAACCTGGAGAAATTATGTCAGTATTACTATAATTATTAGTGTTTCTGTTTTGTAAGTTAGCTGGAGGTTGTCTGCTGTCTGCTGAGTGAACTTCAGATTTAAGGTCAGGGTTACTAGTCCTATACTAGTAAGGGAAGAAAATAGGCAAAAAAAAACGTAAAAGAAATTGGCAACAATAAATCTCTATTTTTATTAACCATTATTTTGTCACACTCACGCATGTAACAATAAGTTACCTGAATGTACAGTTTATGAGGGACGTCTCCAAAGGGCCGCAGCACTTCAGCGTGTTTGCTGACACACTCCAGATACTCCTCACTGAACTGATACTGTGGGTTAACCAGAGCAAAGACACGCTCTACTAGTCCTGCCCAGAAATCAGAGAGAACCTCGGCCAGACTCACTCTGCCCCCTGCGCACACACACACACACACACACACACACACGTCAGTGGGTCCTCCAGAATCACACACATACACACTCACGTCTCTCTCTCCCTTTGTCACTCTCACACACACACTCTCACACACACCATGTCACTCTCTCACACATACACACACTCTCATATACATCCTGTGTCACTCTCTCTATCTTTGTGCCTCACACACACACACACACACACACAAACTCTCTCTCTCTCACTCACACACACAGTCTCTCTCTCTCTCTCTGTCTCTCTCT